>NW_028166641.1:117174-229674 GCF_964263955.1 Coregonus lavaretus
TTAGAGAGAGAGAGATGTAGAGAGAGAGAGAGAGAGAGCTGTAGAGAGAGAGAGATTTAGAGAAAGATGTAGAGAAAGAGAGAAATGAACGAGAGATGTAGAGAGAGAGAAACATGTAGAGAGAGATTTAAAGAGAGATGTAGAGAGATGTAGAGAGAGAGATGTAGAGAGAGATGTAGAGAGAGATTTAAAGAGAGATGTAGAGAGATGTAGAGAGAGAGATGTAGAGAGAGATGTAGAGAGAGATGTGTAAAGAGATGTGTAGAGATTTAGAGCGAGATGTAGATAAAGGGAGAAATGTAGAGAAAGATAGAGAGATGTAGAGAGAGATGTGTAGAGAGATGTGTAGAGCGATGTGTAGAGCGATGTAGAGAGAAGTAGAGAGAGATGTAGAGAGAGATGTAGAGAGAGAGAAACATGGAAAGAGAGAGATTTCGAGAGAGATGTAGAGAGAGAGATTTAGAGAAAGATGTAGAGAAAGATGTAGAGAGAGAGAGATGTAGAGCGTTGTAGAGATGTAAAGAGAGAGATGTAGAGAGAGATGTAGAGAGAGCGATATAGAGAGAGAGATTTAGAGAAAGATGTAGAGAAAGATGTAGAGAGAGAGATGTAGAGAGATGCAGAGAGAGATGTAGAGAAATATGTACAGAGATAGAGAGAGGGACAGAGAAAGATAAAACGTGTGCGAGAGAGAGAGAGGTAGAGAGAAGTAGAGAGAGAGAGAAACATGGAGAGAGAGATGTAGAGAGAGAAACATGTAGAGAGATGTAGAGCGAGAGAGAGAGAGAGATGTACAGCGAGAGAGAGATGTAGAGAGAGCGAGATGTAGAGAGAGAGAGATGTAGAGAGAGAGATGTAGAGAGAGAGATGTAGAGAGAGATGTGTAGAGATTTAGAGAGAGAGAGAGGGAGATGTAGAGCGAGAGAGAGAGAGAGATGTAGAGAGAGAGAGAGAGAGAGAGAGATGTAGAGAGAGAGAGATGTAGAGAGATGTAGAGCGTTGTAGAGATGTAGAGAGAGATGTAGAGAGAGCGATGTAGAGAGAGATTTCGAGAGAGATGTAGAGAGAGAGATGTAGAGAGAGCTTTCGAGAGAGATGTAGAGAGAGATGTAGAGAGATGTAGAGAGAGATGTAGAGAAATATGTACAGAGATAGAGAGAGGGACAGAGAAAGATAAAAAAGTGTGCGAGAGAGAGAGGTAGAGAGAAGTAGAGAGAGAGAAACATGGAGAGAGAGAGATGTAGAGAGATGTGTAGAGAGATGTGTAGAGATTTAGAGAGAGAGAGAGAGGGAGATGTAGAGCGAGAGAGAGATGTAGAGCGAGAGAGAGATGTAGAGAGAGATGTAGAGAGAGAGATGTAGAGAGAGAGCTTTCGAGAGAGATGTAGAGAGAGAGATTTAGAGAAAGATGTAGAGAGAGAGATGTAGAGAGATGTAGAGAGATGTAGAGCGAGAGAGAGATGTAGAGAGATGTAGAGCGTTGTAGAGATGTAGAGAGAGATGTAGAGAGAGAGATGTAGAGAGAGAGCTTTCGAGAGAGATGTAGAGAGAGAGATTTAGAGAAAGATGTAGAGAAAGATGTAGAGAGAGAGATGTAGAGAGAGATGTAGAGAGATGTAGAGAGAGATGTAGAGAAATATGTACAGAGATAGAGAGAGGGACAGAGAAAGATAAAAAAGTGTGCGAGAGAGAGAGAGGTAGAGAGAAGTAGAGAGAGAGAAACATGGAGAGAGAGAGATGTAGAGCGAGAGAGAGAGAGATGTACAGCGAGAGAGAGATGTAGAGAGAGCGAGATGTAGTGTCTCCTGAGTGGCGCAGTGGTCTAAGGCACTGCATCGCAGTGCTAACTGTGCCACTAGAGATCCTGGTTCGAATCCAGGCTCTGTCGCAGCTGGCCGCGACCGGGAGACTCATGGGCGGCGCACAATTGGCCCAGCGTCGTCCAGGGTAGGGGAGGGAATGGCCGGCAGGGATGTAGCTCAGTTGATAGAGCATGGTGTTTGCAACGCCAGGGTTGTGGGTTCGATTCCCACGGGGGGCCAGTATAAAAAATATGTATTCACTAACTGTAAGTCGCTCTGGATAAGAGCGTCTGCTAAATGACTAAAATGTAAATGTAAATGTATGTAGAGAGAGAAACATGTAGAGAGATGTAGAGAGAGAGAGAGAGAGAGAGATGTACAGCGAGAGAGAGATGTAGAGAGAGAGAGAGAGAGATGTACAGCGAGAGAGAGATGTAGAGAGAGCGAGATGTAGAGAGAGAGAGAGAGCGATGTAGAGAGAGATGTGTAGAGATTTAGAGGGAGATGTAGAGCGAGAGAGAGAGATGTAGAAAGAGAGAGATGTTGAGAGAGAGATGTAGAGAGAGATGTAGAGCGAGAGAGATGTTGAGAGAGAGATGTAGAGAGAGAGATGTAGAGCGAGAGAGAGAGATGTAGAAAGAGAGAGATGTTGAGAGAGAGATGTAGAAAGAGAGAGATGTTGAGAGAGAGATGTAGAGAGAGAGATGTAGAGCGAGAGAGAGAGAGATGTAGAAAGAGAGAGATGTTGAGAGAGAGATGTAGAGAGAGATGTAGAGCGAGAGAGATGTTGAGAGAGAGATGTAGAGAGAGAGATGTAGAAAGTAGTAGAGAGAGAGAGAAACATGGAGAGAGAGATGTAGAGAGAGAGATGTAGAGAGAAGTAGAGAGAGAAACATGTAGAGAGAGATGTAGAGAGAAGTAGAGAGAGAGAAACATGGAGAGAGAGAAGTAGAGAGAGAGAGAAACATGGAGAGAGAGAGAGATGTAGAGAGAGATGTAGAGAGAGAAACATGAAGAGAGAGATGTAGGGCGAGAGATTTACAGCGAGAGAGAGAGATGTAGAGAGAGCGAGATGTAGAGAGAGAGAAACATGGAGAGAGAGAGATGTAGAGAGTAGTAGAGAGAGAAACATGTAGAGAGAGATGTACAGAGAGAGAGAGAGATGTCGAGAGAGAGACGTGTAGAGAGCGATGTAGAGAGAAAGATGTAGAGAGAGCGAGATGTAGAGAGAGAGATGTAGAGAGAGATGGGTAGAGAGAGATGTAAAGAGAAATATGTAGAGAGAGATGTAGAGAGAGATGTGTAGAGAGATAGATTTTATGTATTTATTTTAGTCATTTAGCAGACGCTCTCATCCAGTGCGACTTACAGGAGCAATTAGGGTTAAGTGCCTTGCTCGTGGGCACATCGACAGAGATGTAGAGAGAGAGAGGTGTAGAGAGAGATGTAGAGAGAGATATAGAGCGAGAGAGAGAGAGAGAGATGTAGAGCGAGAGAGATGTTGAGAGAGAGATGTAGAGAGAGAGATGTAGAGAGAGAGATGTTGAGAGAGATGTAGAGAGAGATCTAGAGAGAGAGATGTAGAGAGAGAAATGTAGAGAGAGAGATGTGTAGAGAGAGATGTAGAGAGAGATGTATAGAGAGAGATGTAGAGAGGGAGATGTGTAGAGAGAGATGTAGAGAGAGAGATGTAGAGAGAGAGATGTAGAGAGGGAGATGTGTAGAGAGAGATGTAGAGAGAGAGATGTAGAGAGAGAGATGTAGAGAGAGAGATTTAGAGAGAGATGTAGAGAGAGATGTAGAGAGAGATCTAGAGAGAGATGTAGAGAGAGATATAGAGAGAGATGTAGAGAGAGATGTAGAGAGAGAGAGATGTATAGAGAGAGATGTAGAGAGAGAGCTGTAGAGAGAGAGATGTAGAGAGAGATGTAGAGAGAGATGTAGAGAGAGATGTGTAGAGAGATGTGTAGAGAGATTTAGAGAGATGTAGAGAGAGATGTGTAGAGATGTGTAGAGAGAGATGTAGAGAGAGAGATGTAGTGAGAGAGAGAGGTAGAGAGAGAGAGATGTAGAGAGAGAGAGATGTAGAGAGAGATGTAGAGAGAGATCTAGAGAGAGATGTAGAGAGAGATCTAGAGAGAGATGTAGAGAGAGATGTAGAGAGTGAGATGTATAGAGAGAGATGTAGAGAGAGAGCTGTAGAGAGAGAGATGTAGAGAGAGATGTAGAGAGACAGCTGTAGAGAGAGATATGTAGAGAGAGAGATGTAGAGAGAGATGTAGAGAGAGAGATGTAGTGAGAGAGAGATGTAGAGAGAGAGAGAGAAAGAGAGAGGTAGAGAAAGAGAGAGGTAGAGAGAGAGAGAGGTAGAGAGAGAGATGTAGAGAGAGAGAGAGAAAGAGAGAGGTAGAGAAAGAGAGAGGTAGAGAGAGAGAGAGGTAGAGAGAGAGAGAGAGAGAGAGAGAGAGGTAGAGCGAGATGTGTAGAGAGGGAAGGTACTCAGGGAGTATGCTAATTTGGTATAGAGCAGACCTACCTCACTCTATTAAATTATTTAAAACAGGAACATTTTACATTTGGCTAGAAATTCAAACGCAAATGAACTCAACAGAGAAAAAAGTCATCCTGTGTGCTACCTAAATGCCCCTAATAGAATCCCCATTATTTAATGAAGACAGCTTCTCCATCCTGGAGGGGGAAATCAACCATTTCCAGACCCAGGGACATGTACTAGTCTATGGTGACCTAAATGCCAGAACTGGACAAGAACCTGACACCCTCAGCACACAGGGGGACAAACACCTACCTGAGGTGAAAGCATTCCCTCCCCCATATGCCCCCCTAGGCACAACTACGACAACATAACCAACAGAACACGCTGGGTCTGTACATAGTCAATGGTAGGCTTCGAGGGGACTCCTATGGTAGGTACACCTATAGCTCATCTCTTGGCAGTAGTACTGTAGATTACTTTATCACTGACCTCAACCCAGAGTTTCTCAGAGCATTCAGCCAGCCCTATCAGATCACAGCAAAATCACAGTCTACTTGAACAGAGCAACACTCAATCATGAGGCATCAAAGCTAAAGGAACTGAATAATATTAAGAAATGCTATAGATGGAAGGAAGGAGTAGTAGTGTGGAAACCTACCAAAAAACTATTAGGCAACAACAAATTAAATCTGTTCTAGACAACTTCCTGGACAAAACGTTCCACTGTAATAGTGAAGGTGTAAACTTGGCAGTAGAAAACCTAAACAGTATATTTGACCTCTCAGCTTCCCTATCAAATCTAAAAATGTCAAGCAGACAACCTAAGAAAATTAACAACAATGACAAATGGTTTGATGAAGAATGCAAAAACCTAAGAAAGAAATTGAGAAACCTATCCAACCAAAAACATAGAGACCCAGAAAACCTGAGCTTACGCCTTCACTATGATGAATCACTAAAACAATACAGAAATACACTACGGAAAAAGAAGGAACAGCATGTCAGAAATCAGCTCAATGTAATTGAAGAATCCATAGACTCTAACCACTTCTGGGAAAATTGGAAAACACTAAACAAACAACAACACGAAGAGTTATCTATCCAAAACGGAGATGTATGGGTAAACCACTTCTCCAATCTTTTTGTCCCTATAACAAAGAACAAACAGCAAAAAAATATACATGATCAAATACAAATCTTAGAATCAACTATTAAAGACTACCAGAACCCACTGGATTCTCCAATTACATTGAATGGACTACAGGACAAAATACAAACCCTCCAACCCATAAAAGGCCTGTGGTGTTGATGGTATCCTACATGAAATGATAAAATATACAGACCACAAATTCCAATTGGCTATACTTAAACTCTTTAACATCCAATTGGCTATACTTAAACTCTTTAACATCATCCTCAGCTCTGGCATCTTCCCCAATATTTGGAACCAAGGACTGATCACCCCAATCCACCAAAGTGGAGACAAATTTGACCCCAATAACTACCGTGGGATATGCATCAACAGCAACCTTGGGAAAATCCTCTGCATTATCATTAACGGCAGATTCGTACATTTCCTCAGTGAAAACAATGTACTGAGCAAATGTCAAATTGGCTTTTTACCAAATTACCGTATGACAGACCATGTATTCACCCTGCACACCCTAATTGACAAACAAACAAACCAAAACAAAGGCAAAGTCTTCTCATGCTTTGTTGATTTCCAAAAAGCTTTTGACTCAATTTGGCATGAGGGTCTGCTATACAAATTGATGGAAAGTGGGGTTAGGGGAAAAACATACAACGTTATAAAATCCATGTACACAAACAAGTGTGCGGTTAAAATTGGCAAAAAAACACACACATTTCTTTCCACAGGGCCGTGGGGTGAGACAGGGATGCAGTTTAAGCCCCACCCTCTTCAACATATATATCAACGAATTGGCGAGGGCACTAGAACAGTCTGCAGCACCCGGCCTCACCCTACTAGAATCTGAAGTCAAATGTCTTCTGTTTGCTGATGATCTGGTGCTTCTGTCACCAACCAAGGAGGGCCTACAGCAGCACCTAGATCTTCTGCACAGATTCTGTCAGACCTGGGCCCTGACAGTAAATCTCAGTAAGACAAAAATAATGGTGTTCCAAAAAAGGTCCAGTTGCCAGGACCACAAATACAAATTCCATCTAGACACCGTTGCCCTATAGCACACAAAAAACGATACATATCTCGGCCTAAACATCAGCGCCACATTTAACTTCCACAAAGCTGTGAACGATCTGAGAGACAAGGCAAGAAGGGCCTTCTATGCCATCAACAGGAACATAAAATTCGACATACCAATTAGGATCTGGCTAAAAATACTTGAATCAGTTGTAGAACCCATTGCTCTTTATGGATGTGAGGTCTGAGGTCTGCCCCCACCCCGTTAAAATCTACAACCACCCAAAAGGAAGCGATTCCCAAACCTAACATAACAAAGCCATCACCTACAGAAAGATGAAGCTGGAGAAGAGTCCCCTAAGCAAGCTGGTCCTGGGGCTCTGTTCACAAACACAAATAGACCCCACAGAGCCCCAGGACAGCAACACAATTAGACCCAACCGAATCATCAAAACAAAAAGACAATTACTTGACACATTGGAAAGAATTTACAAAAAAACTGAGCAAACTAGAATGCTACTTGGCCCTAAACAGAGAGTACAAATGGCAGAATACCTGACCACTGTGACTGACAAAAAATTAAGGAAAGCTTTGACTATGTACAGACTCAGTGAGCATAGCCTTGCTATTGAGAAAGGCTGCCGTAGGCAGACCTGGCTCTCAAGAGAAGACAGGCTATGTGCCCACTGCCCACAAAATGAGGTGGAAACTGAGCTGCACTTCCTAACCTCCTGCCAAATGTATGACCATATTAGAGACACATATTTCCCTCAGATTACAGCGATCCACAAAGAATTTGAAAACAAACCCAATTTTGATAAACTCCCTTATCTACTGGGTGAAATACCACAGTGTGCCATCACAGCTGCGAAATTTGTGACCTGTTGCCACAAGAAAAGGGAAACCAGTGAAGAACAAACACCATTGTAAATACAACCCATATTTATGTTTATTTATTTTCCCATTTGTACTTTAACTATTTGCACATTGTTACAACACTGTATATAGACATAATATGACATTTGAAATGTCTTTATTCTTTTGGAACTTTTGTGAGTGTAATGTTTACTGTTAATATTTATTGTTTATTTCACTTTTGTTTATTATCTGTTTCACTTACTTTGGCAATGTTAACACACGTTTCCCATGCCAATAAAGCCCTTAAATTGAAACTGAAAAATGAATTGTAGAGAGAGAGAGAGATGTAGAGAGAGAGAGAGATGTAGAGAGAGAGAGAGAGAGATGTAGAGAGAGAGAGATATATATATAGAGAGAGATGTAGAGAGAGAGAGAGAGAGATGTAGAGAGAGAGAGAGAGAGAGAGAGAGAGAGACAACATACCCTGCAGGTTCCTCCGTGCTGGCACTGGTCTTTGCAGTCGTTGAGATCTACAAAACAAAAGATAATGTATCATGTGTAAGACAAGTTATCTACTAGCATGTATTAAACATGATAATCAAGTTTGTCTGTGATAATGTAGTAATGAATCTGTTCACCCTCTAAAAAATAAGTACCCCCCAAAATAAATGTTCACTCTATTCCTTATATAGTGCATTACCCATTATGGTCAAAAGTAGTGCACAAAAAAATGGAAAAGGGTGCTATTTGGGACACATAGTGTAGGATCATTTACACTATTCTGCAGTTAAGCATTACACTGTCCTGACAGACACAGAGAAGACAGGTGTTCAGAACAGTCTTAGTTCTACTCACTGATGTCACAGTTCAGCCCCGTCCAACCAGCGACACACTCGCAGAAGTATCCACCAATCAGGTTGCGGCAGGAGTTGGCGTTGACACAGGGCTTGCTGTCGCATTCGTTGGCATCTGGAGAGGAGGCGGGTAAATAACACGGCATGGTTAGAGTGAAGACAGGCAAAAATAATGATTATACTTATGAGTCCACTTCCTACACTCGATGTTCATTAAGTACTATGTTATAGTGAAAGACACAGTGAATGAAGGCAATAGAGAAATCCATCTGAGAAAACAAGACAAAACGAGGTTGAAGAGGAGTGTAGAGAGAACGAGAGAGAGAGAGAGAGAAATAAATACAACCCATATTTATGTTGATTTATTTTCCCATTTGTACTTTAACTATTTGCACATTGTTACAACACTGTATATAGACACAATATGACATTTGAAATGTCTTTATTCTTTTGGAACTTCTGAGTGTAATGTTTACTGTTAATATTTATTGTATGCAATGTTAACACACGTTTCCCATGCCAATAAAGCCCTTAAATTGAATTGAAATTGAATTGAGTGTGTAGAGAGAGAGAGAGAGAGAGAGAGAGAGAGAGAGAGACAGAGAGACAGAGAGAGAGAGAGAGAGAGAGAGAGAGAGAGACAGAGAGAGAGAGAGAGACAGAGAGAGAGAGAGAGAGAGAGAGAGAGAGAGAGAGAGAGAGACAGAGAGACAGAGAGAGAGAGAGAGAGAGAGAGAGAGAGACAGAGAGAGAGAGAGAGAGAGAGAGAGAGAGAGAGAGAGAGAGAGAGAGAGAGAGAGAGAGAGAGAGAGAGAGACAGAGAGAGAGAGAGAGAGAGAGAGAGAGAGAGCACCATCAACAAAAACGGAAGGGATCTGTTGCAGCTCTGTCGAAGTCTGGGTTTGTACTTTGTCAATGGTAGGTTACGGCGGACTCTTTGGGGAGATTCACCTATTGCGCACCTCTTGGCCACAGCACAGTAGACTATATGATTACAGACTGACCCTTTCTCTCTCAGCTCATTCACCATCAAGCCACTAACACCTCTGTCTGATCACAGCCAAATTACCTTGTTCCTCAAAAGAACAGACATGGAAACAACCACACGTTCACAGCCCAGTAAGCTGTACAACATCAGAAATTCATACAGATGGGCTCAAAACAGCACAGAAGAATACCAGAAAGCAACCAGTAACCAAAATATCCAAACACTCTTAGATAAGGGTGGTCCTCCCTCTGGAGTCTCTGGCCCACGGGCTCTTCCATAAGCTGGGCAGCTGCCTGGGGGGCACGTGTATAGGCTACGCTGTGGTCGTCCCTACCAGCTACAGCAGCCCAGACGGCCAGGTTGTTGAGGTTGAACAGCGTGCAGCGCCTCTTCTCCCACCACATGATGGAGACGTTTGGTGACCTTGGAGGCCCTGCAGGCCAAGCTCAAGGCCTTCCTGGAGCTGCGCACGGCTAACGGGCCCCGCCATGATACATACGTGGTGTTCTACAGCGGGCATACGCAGCGCACCGGGACCTGGCCACTGGCAGGAGGAGGCTCTCTGCGTCTGGAGCAGCTGCTGGAGTGGTGGAAGGAGAAGAACAGCGGCTTCTGGGTAAAGGGGGTCCGCAGGATGGAGGGAGTCTACGTGGCCGTGTAAGGGGCCGAGCTCGCCCCCGCCGGTCACAACGAAGGTGTGGACGCCCCCCGCCTCGGGGACTTCACCTCGGAGTGGGTGGAGTTCAACTGCAACCCGGACAGCGCCACCCAGTGGTTGGAGAAGGACAGGATGGTGGTGGCGGCCTACGGTGTGTCGAAACACTGGAGCGACTACACGCTCCATCTTCCCACAGGGAGCGACGTGGCCTGGAAGACCCACTTCCCCCAGGCTACCTATCCTCTGGAAGACCCACTTCCCCCGGGCTACCTATCCTCTGGAAGACCCACTTCCCCCGGGCTACCTATCCTCTGGAAGACCCACTTCCCCCGGGCTACCTATCCTCTGGAAGACCCACTTCCCCTGGGCTACCTATCCTCTGGAAGACCCACTTCCCCCGGGCTACCTATCCTCTGGA
The DNA here is from genome assembly GCF_964263955.1 of Coregonus lavaretus. Taxonomy (NCBI): domain Eukaryota; kingdom Metazoa; phylum Chordata; class Actinopteri; order Salmoniformes; family Salmonidae; genus Coregonus; species Coregonus lavaretus. The sequence continues at coordinate 127,408 of NW_028166641.1, forward strand.
AGACCCACTTCCCCCGGGCTACCTATCCTCTGGAAGACCCACTTCCCCCGGGCTACCTATCCTCTGGAAGACCCACTTCCCCCGGGCTACCTATCCTCTGGAAGACCCACTTCCCCCGGGCTACCTATCCTCTGGAAGACCCACTTCCCCCGGGCTACCTATCCTCTGGAAGACCCACTTTCCCCGGGCTACCTATCCTCTGGAAGACCCACTTCCCCCGGGCTACCTATCCTCTGGAAGACCCACTTCCCCCGGGCTACCTATCCTCTGGAAGACCCACTTCCCCCGGGCTACCTATCCTCTGGAAGACCCACTTCCCCCGGGCTACCTATCCTCTGGAAGACCCACTTCCCCCGGGCTACCTATCCTCTGGAAGACCCACTTCCCCCAGGCTACCTATCCTCTGGAAGACCCACTTCCCCCAGGCTACCTATCCTCTGGAAGACCCACTTCCCCCAGGCTACCTATCCTCTGGAAGACCCACTTCCCCCAGGCTACCTATCCTCTGGAAGACCCACTTCCCCCAGGCTACCTATCCTCTGGTGCACCACCTCCAACTGGTGCTGTGGGCTCAACCTCCTCTGGCTGTGTGGAGTGTGTCTGAGGTGCTTCAGGCGATTCAAACTGGGCTGGTTCCCTCCCAATATACTGGACACGGGACAGGGCATCAAACTGGTCCACTCATAGACTGAGCTGTGTGTCTATCTGGGAGATCACTTGCCTGACCACTCACCCTGAATTGAATTCCTCTGCTCTATCAAATCGCTACATACATTCAGACTGAAACTGCCATCCTGGAAGTTGTTTGTGTGACTTCAAAAACAAATTCATCAGTGATTGGATCGTCTATAACAAAATCTAACCATTCAGAGAATCAAAGTTGGTCCCATTGGTTTCTGGGATCAATCAGATCGGTCAGATTGTGTTCGGATTCTAGAAATCGTCGAGGAGGGAGGCAAATCCAGACTCATCGTGGAGAAGAAACGTCAGTTGGCCGGAGCAATGTGGATGGGTAGCCAGGTGTTTCAGCAGGTAGCTTAGCGGTTAAGAGTGTTGGGCCAGTAACCGAAAGGTTGTTGGTTTGAATCCCCGAGCCGACTAGGTGAACAATCTGTCGATGTGCCCTTGAGCAAGGCACTTAACCCTAATTGCTCCTGTAAGTCGCTCTGGATAAGAGCGTCTGCTAAATGACTCAAATGTAAATGTAAGATAACTTATCCACTCACAGTAAAGAAGGGATCAATCTAGCAGTAAAAAACATCTACTATATATTCAGGCAAATGGCAAAAGAACTGAAGTTTATAAAAAAATAAATTTAAAAAAGACCACAGATGACATCATCAACTGGTTTGATGCAGATTGTAAAATTATAAGGAAAAAAACTTAGAACACTATCAAACCAAAAGCACAGAGACCCAAATAATGGTGAATTACGCCTTCATTACTGTGAGTCTTTAAAACTCTATAAACGTAGACTCAGAACCAAAGCACAGTACAACAGCAAGCAACTGACACTAATTGAGGAATCCATAAACACAAACAACTTCTGGCAAAATTGAAAACAAATAAATAAATATAGGAATTAGTGATACAAAATGGTGACATATGGACAACCAATTTTAAAGCACTCTACAACACCGTTCAAATTGACACAAACGCAGAACAATGCCAAATTCATGAGGCGCTGAATGGATTAGAAAGAGCTATAAAGGACAATCGAAATCCACTGGACAACTTTAGGCCCTCAAATTTAAAAAAGCATGCAGACCTGATTGCATCCTAAATGATATGCTCAAATTAACTAGTGTAAAATGTAAATTGGCTAAATTAAAACGGTTTAATTTGATCCTGAGTGTAGGTTATTTCCCTGACATCTGGAATCAAGGACTCATAATTTGACCCTAACAATTCCAGAGGCATTTGTGTGAACAGTAACCTGGGAAGGTTTTCTGTAGTATTATACATGTTAGAGTTCTAAACTTCCTTAATAAGCTTCAATGTCTTGAGTAAAAGCCAGATTGGATTTATACCAAAACATCGCACGACCGATCATATTTACACCCTACACACCTTGATAGATAAACATGTCCACCAAAATAATACCAAAATGTCCTCTTGCTTTATCGACTTCCAAAAAGCATTTGATTCTATTTGGCATACAGGACTGTTCTACAAAGTTATTGAAAGTGGTGTAGGGGGTGAAAACATATGACATAACTAAATCAATGTATACTGGCAATACGTGCAGCATCAAAATTGGCAAGAAAATAACATCATTCTTTAACCAGGGGCGGGGCCTTCGCCAGGGTTGCAATCTGAGCCCTGCACTCTTCAATATTTACAACAACGAATTGGCCACTATTCTAGAAAAATACTCAGCTCCTGGTGTTAGTCTCCACAATTCAGAGGTTAAATGCCTGCTCTTGGCAGATGACCTGTGCCTGCTGTCACCCACAGCACATGGCCTACAGCAGAGCCTGGACCTGCTAGAGCAGTACTGACAGACCTGGGCCCTGGCAGTAAACCCACAGCACATGGCCTACAGCCGAGCCTGGACCTGCTAGAGCAGTACTGACAGACCTGGGCCCTGGCAGTAAACCCACAGCACATGGCCTACAGCAGAGCCTGGACCTGCTAGAGCAGTACTGTCAGACCTGGGCCCTGGCACTAAACCCACAGCACATGGCCTACAGCAGAGCCTGGACCTGCTAGAGCAGTACTGTCAGACCTGGGCCCTGGCAGTAAACCCACAGCACATGGCCTACAGCAGAGCCTGGACCTGCTAGAGCAGTACTGTCAGACCTGGGCCCTGGCACTAAACCCACAGCACATGGCCTACAGCAGAGCCTGGACCTGCTAGAGCAGTACTGTCAGACCTGGGCCCTGGCAGTAAACCCACAGCACATGGCCTACAGCAGAGCCTGGACCTGCTAGAGCAGTACTGTCAGACCTGGGCCCTGGCAGTAAACCCACAGCACATGGCCTACAGCAGAGCCTGGACCTGCTAGAGCAGTACTGACAGACCTGGGCCCTGGCAGTAAACCCACAGCACATGGCCTACAGCCGAGCCTGGACCTGCTAGAGCAGTACTGCCTGACCTGGGCCCTGGCAGTAAACCCACAGCACATGGCCTACAGCAGAGCCTGGACCTGCTAGAGCAGTACTGACAGACCTGGGCCCTGGCAGTAAACCCACAGCACATGGCCTACAGCAGAGCCTGGACCTGCTAGAGCAGTACTGACAGACCTGGGCCCTGGCAGTAATCCCCAAAAAGACTCAAATAATGATTTTCCAGAGAATATCCAGATCTCAGGGAATTAGACCAAAGTTCTCAATTGGAACAAAATATATAGAGTACTGCACACACTACAATTACTTAGGTTTAAAAATAAGCTCAACTGGACACCTTAATGATGCAGTGAATGAACTGAGAGAGAAAGCACGCACGCAGGGCATTCTACGCCATTAAAAGACAAATTCAAATTGAAATACCTATTAAAATTTGGCTAAAACAAATTGAATGTGTAATTGAACCAATTGCACTTTATGGCAGCGAGGTGTGGGGTCCACTTGGAAAACAAGATTTGACTAAATGGGACAAACACCCCATTGAAACCCTGCATGCAGAGTTCTGTAAGATTCTCCTACATGTCCAGAGGAAAACTACAAACAATGCATGCAGGGCAGAATTAGGCCAATATCCACTAATAATAAAAACTCAAAAAATAGCAATTAAGTTTTGGAAACATCTAAAATACAGTGACCCCCTCTCATATCATTACCAAGCCCTGCAATGCCAAGAGCTGAGCAAAGAAAAGAGTCCCCTCATCCAGCTGGTCCTGGCGCTGAGTTCACAAACCTGTTCTACTAACACACTGAAGCCTCAGGACCAGAACATCCAATCAATCAGAATAAACCAAATTACAACACAGTCAAAAGAAAACTACATTGCTTATTGGGAAACACAAGCACAAAGTTAAATGCAGTGCTATCTGGCCCTAAATTGACAGTACACCATGGCAAACTATTTGACCATGGTTACTGATCAAAACCTTAGAAAAACCTTGACAAAGTACAGGCTCAGTGAGCACAGCCTTGCCATTGAGAAGGGTAGACACAGGAAAACCTGGCTCCCTGTAGAGGAAAGGCTGTGCAACCACTGCACCACAGCAGAACCTGAGACAGAGCTGCATTTCCTGACAAAATGTCAAAAATATAAAACAATTAGAGAGTGTCATTTCCCAAAATTTGAAACCGTTTTTCAAGGTATCAAAGACCTCTCTGATGAGAATAGGCAACCCGTCCTGTTGGGGGAGGACACAGAGAGCTGTGGGTTGGCAGAGCACTACATTGCTGCCTGCCATAAGATGAGGGACAGTGTCTGACAGACCAACCAACCTGCACATGTCCTCTATATTGATATTGTTCAATGGTTATTTTGACCCATGGTTATTGTTGTTAATGTTGTCCCGTTGACAATATTGATTATTATTATTTTAATTATGTTAATAATGTAAATATCCAAAGTAAGCTTTGGCAATATGTACATTGTTACGTCATGCCAATAAAGCAAATTGAATTGAATTGAATTGAGAGAGAGTGTAGAGAGAGAGAGAGAGAGAGAGAGAGTGTAGAGAGAGAGAGAGAGTGTAGAGAGAGAGAGAGAGTAGAGAGAGAGAGAGAGAGAGAGTAGAGAGAGAGAGAGAGAGAGAGAGAGTAGAGAGAGAGAGAGAGAGAGACAGAGAGAGAGAGAGAGTAGAGAGAGAGAGAGTGTAGAGAGAGAGAGAGAGAGAGAGAGAGAGAGAGAGAGAGAGAGAGAGAGAGAGAGAGAGAGAGTGTAGAGAGAGAGAGAGAGACAGACAGAGAGAGTGTGTAGAGAGAGAGAGACAGAGAGAGAGAGAGACAGAGAGAGAGAGACAGAGAGAGAGTGTAGAGAGAGAGAGAGAGAGAGACAGAGAGAGAGAGAGTGTAGAGAGAGAGACAGAGAGAGAGAGAGAGAGAGAGAGAGAGAGTGTAGAGAGAGACAGAGAGAGAGAGAGTGGAGAGAGAGAGAGAGAGAGAGTAGAGAGAGAGTGGAGAGAGAGAGTGTAGAGAGAGTGTAGAGAGAGAGAGAGTAGAGAAAGAGTGTAGAGAGAGAGAGAGAGAGAGAGAGAGAGAGAGAGAGAGAGAGAGAGAGAGAGAGAGAGAGAGAGAGAGAGAGAGAATGTGTGTATCTCACCTATGCGACAGGTCTTGCCGGTCCACTGAGGTGGACAGTGACACTTATAAGCATTAACCAGATCCTGGCAGGTCCCGCCATGGTTACAGGGGTTAGGAGAGCACTCATCAACATCTAGGAGACAGTAAAGATACATTAATGAATGTGTGTGTGTGTGTGTGTGTGTGTGTGTGTGTGTGTGTGTGTGTGTGTGTGTGTGTGTGTGTGCGTGTGTGTGTGTAGACTTACTGATGCTACAGGAGAGTCCGCCCCAACCCGCTCCACACACACAGTCATAACCCTGACTGGTCTCAACACAGCTCCCTCCATTAGAACAGGGGTTGGACAGACATGCATGCTCCGCTGTGGGGTGGGGACACACAGGGTTACATACGCACACGCTGGGAGAGACTGATTGGCCGATGGTAGCTGAGAGAAATGGGAGGAGAGAGCTAATATTGTGTATAAGAGGTCATACAATACGTTTTGTAGTGATTCCTATGTTGTTGATGTAAATAATATTTCTTGGTCCGTGGTATGTAATGAGGAGCAAACAGATGTTGCACTTGACACATTTATGAAATTGCTTATTCCAGTTACTAATAAGCACCCATTAAGAACATGACTGTAAAAACGGTTAAATCCCAGTGGATTGATGAGGAATGTAAAAATTGTATGGTTGAGAGGGATGAGGCAAAAGGAATGGCAAATAAGTCTGGCTGCACAACCGATTGGCAAACGTTTTGCAAATTGAGAAATCATGTGACTAAACTGAATAAAAAGAAGAAGAAACTACACTATGAAACAAAGATAAATGACATAAAGAATGATAGTTAAAAGCATTGGAGCACCTTCAATGAAATGTTGGGAAAAAAGGCAAACTCAGCTCCATCATTCATTGAATCGGATGGCTCTTTCATTACAAAACTGAATCATATTGCCAACTACAGTGGGGGAAAAAAGTATTTAGTCATCCACCAATTGTGCAAGTTCTCCCACTTAAAAAGATGAGAGAGGCCTGTAATTTTCATCATAGGTACACGTCAACTATGACAGACACAATGAGAAAAAAAAATCCAGAAAATCACAGTTGGATTCTTTATGAATTTATTTGCAAACTATGGTGGAAAATAAGTATTTGGTCAATAACAAAAGTTTCTCAATACTTTGTTATATACCCTTTGTTGGCAATGACACAGGTCAAATGTTTTCTGTAAGTCTTCACAAGGTTTTCACACACTGTTGCTGGTATTTTGGCCCATTCCTCAAATCTCCTCTAGAGCAGTGATGTTTTGGGGCTGTCGCTGGGCAACACGGACTTTCAACTCCCTCCAAAGATTTGGAGATCTGGAGATCTGGAGACTGGCTAGGCCACTCCAGGACCTTGAAATGCTTCTTACGAAGCCACTCCTTCGTTGCCCGGGCGGTGTGTTTGGGATCATTGTCATGCTGAAAGACCCACCATGTTTCATCTTCAATGCCCTTGCTGATGGAAGGAGGTTTTCACTCAAAATCTCACGATACATGGCCCCATTCATTCTTTCCTTTACACGGATCAGTCGTCCTGGTCCCTTTGCAGAAAAACAGCCCCAAAGCATGATGTTTCCACCCCCATGCTTCACAGTAGGTATGGTGTTCTTTGGATGCAACTCAGCATTCTTTGTCCTCCAAACACGACGAGTTGAGTTTTTACCAAAGAGTTCTATTTTGGTTTCATCTGACCATATGACATTCTCCCAATCCTCTTCTGGATCATCCAAATGCACTCTAGCAAACTTCAGACGGGCCTGGACATGTAGTGGCTTAAGCAGGGGGACACGTCTGGCACTGCAGGATTTGAGTCCCTGGCGGCGTAGTGTGTTACTGATGGTAGGCTTTGTTACTTTGGTCCCAGCTCTCTGCAGGTCATTCGCTAGGTCCCCCCGTGTGGTTCTGGGATTTTTGCTCACCGTTCTTGTGATCATTTTGACCCCACGGGGTGAGATCTTGCGTGGAGCCCCAGATCGAGGGAGATTATCAGTGGTCTTGTATGTCTTCCATTTCCTAATAATTGCTCCCACAGTTGATTTCTTCAAACCAAGCTGCTTACCTATTGCAGATTCAGTCTTCCCAGACTGGTGCAGGTATACAATTTTGTTTCTGGTGTCCTTTGACAGCTCTTTGGTCTTGGCCATAGTGGAGTTTGGAGTGTGACTGTTTGAGGTTGTGGACAGGTGTCTTTTATACTGATAACAAGTTCAAACAGGTGCCATTAATACAGGTAACGAGTGGAGGACAGAGGAGCCTCTTAAAGAAGAAGTTACAGGTCTGTGAGAGCCAGAAATCCTGCTTGTTTGTAGGTGACCAAATACTTATTTTCCACCACAATTTGCAAATAAATTCATTAAAAATCCTACAATGTGATTTTCTGGATTTTTTTCCCTCAATTTGTCTGTCATAGTTGACGTGTACCTATGATGAAAATTACAGGCCTCTCTCATCTTTTTAAGTGGGAGAACTTGCACAATTGGTGGCTGACTAAATACTTTTTTCCCCCACTGTACTTAATGATTTTTTCCATTGGCAAGATTAGCAAACTTAGGCATGACATGCCAGCAACAAACACTGACACTAAACATCCAAGTATATCTGACCAAATTATTAAAGACAAGAATTATAATTTTGAATTCTGTAAAGTGAGTGTGGAAGAGGTGAAAAAAGTATTGTTGTCTATCAACAATGACAAGCCACCGGGGTCTGAAAACATGGATGGAAAATTATTGAGGATAAACATAACAATGGTCATTATGGCCAAACAGTTATATTTTTGTTTCATCAGACCAGAGGACATTTCTCCAAAAAGTACATCCACAGGTACACCTCCAATTGACTCAAATGATGTCAAATAGCCTATCAGTAGCTTCTAAAAAAAATTGAATTTTCCAAACTGTTTAAAAGGCACAGTCAACTTAGTGTCTGTAAACTTCAGACCCACTGGAATTGTGATACAGTGAATTATAAGTGAAGTAATCTGTCTGTAAACAATTGTTGGAAAAATGACTTGTGTCATGCACAAAATAGATGTCCTAACCGACTTGCCAAAACTATAGTTTGTTAACAAGACATTTGTTGAGTGGTTGAAAAAACAGTTTTAATGACTCCAACCTAAGTGTATGTAAACTTCCGACTTCAACTGTACTTGTCTAACAGAACACAGAGAGTGTTCTTTAATGGAAGCCTCTCCAACATAATCCAGGTAGAATCAGGAAGGCAGCTGTCTAGGCCCATTACTTTGGCTTTGAGTAAAGCCAGTGTGTCTATGTATGTGGATGACTCAACACTATACACGTCAACTACTACAGCGACTGAAATGACTGCAACACTTAACAAAGAGCTGCAGTTAGTTTCAGAATGGGTGGCAAGGAATAAGTTAGTACTGATTCTGTAATGAATGCATTGTAATATTTTTTACAATTGTATAACAGCCTTAATTTTGCCGGACCCAGGAAGAGTAGCTGATGCCTTGGCAGCAGCTAATGGGAATCCATAATAAATACAAATCCACTCAGCCAATCAGTACACCCCCTACACCCCCTGAATCCACTCACCCAATCAATCAATCAATACACCCCCTGAATCCACTCACCCAATCAATCAATCAATACACCCCCTTAATCCACTCACCCAATCAAATCAATCAGTACACCCCCCGAATCCACTCAATCAATACACCGCTTGAATCCCCTCACTCAATCAATAAATCTGTAAATCCCCTCACTCAATCAATACGCCCCCTGAATCCACTCACTCAATACGCCCCCTGAATCCACTAACTCAATCAATACGCCCCCTGAATCCACTAACTCAATCAATACGCCCCCTGAATCCCCTCACTCAATACGCCCCCTGAATCCACTAACTCAATCAATACGCCCCCTGAATCCCCTCACTCAATACGCCCCCTGAATCCCCTCACTCAATACGCCCCCTGAATCCACTAACTCAATCAATACGCCCCCTGAATCCACTAACTCAATCAATACGCCCCCTGAATCCCCTCACTCAATACGCCCCCTGAATCCCCTCACTCAATACGCCCCCTGAATCCCCTCACTCAATCAATACGCCCCCTGAATCCACTAACTCAATCAATACGCCCCCTGAATCCCCTCACTCGATCAATACGCCCCCTGAATCCCCTCACTCAATACGCCCCCTGAATCCCCTCACTCAATCAATACGCCCCCTGAATCCACTAACTCAATCAATACGCCCCCTGAATCCCCTCACTCAATACGCCCCCTGAATCCCCTCACTCAATACGCCCCCTGAATCCCCTCACTCAATCAATACGCCCCCTGAATCCACTAACTCAATCAATACGCCCCCTGAATCCCCTCACTCGATCAATACGCCCCCTGAATCCCCTCACTCAATACGCCCCCTGAATCCACTAACTCAATCAATACGCCCCCTGAATCCACTAACTCAATCAATACGCCCCCTGAATCCCCTCACTCAATACGCCCCCTGAATCCACTAACTCAATCAATACGCCCCCTGAATCCCCTCACTCAATACGCCCCCTGAATCCCCTCACTCAATACGCCCCCTGAATCCACTAACTCAATCAATACGCCCCCTGAATCCACTAACTCAATCAATACGCCCCCTGAATCCCCTCACTCAATACGCCCCCTGAATCCCCTCACTCAATACGCCCCCTGAATCCCCTCACTCAATCAATACGCCCCCTGAATCCACTAACTCAATCAATACGCCCCCTGAATCCCCTCACTCGATCAATACGCCCCCTGAATCCCCTCACTCAATACGCCCCCTGAATCCCCTCACTCAATCAATACGCCCCCTGAATCCCCTCACTCAATCAATATGCCCCCTGAATCCCCTCACTCAATCAATACGCCCCCTGAATCCCCTCACTCAATCAATACGCCCCCTGAATCCCCTCACTCAATACGCCCCCTGAATCCCCTCACTCAATCAATACGCCCCCTGAATCCCCTCACTCAATCAATACGCCCCCTGAATCCCCTCACTCAATCAATACGCCCCCTGAATCCCCTCACTCAATACGCCCCCTGAATCCCCTCACTCAATCAATACGCCCCCTGAATCCCCTCACTCAATCAATACGCCCCCTGAATCCACTAACTCAATCAATACGCACCCTGAATCCAATCACATTGATTTTATATCCAGCCTAAAACCCCAAAGGGCCCCTTGTTTTAACATTTATTTATATTTGTATTTTATTTATAACATAATAATAAAAAAATCCCCATACAAATCCGTCAGTTTAAGCTAGCTGTTTTCTTGCATTGGTGCATTTCAATCCACCGCATCTGCCTATGAAACACTTCCGCATCTGCAGTGGAAGGTGACAGCTAAAGCTGTGTTTGTCAGACTCGTCTGAAGTCGAAGGTGACAGAGCTAAAGAAGCGTCTTGGGACTCGATCTGCCAACTTCTGTCTGTAGCGTCCGAACAGTTAAGGCTGTTAAAATTAAGGGAAATATATATGGAGACTGTTTAGTGACAAAAATAAGGGGTTAAATACATATAAATAAATCCTGATCGTTCTTATACATATAAATACATCCTGATCGTTCTTATCTCTCTCAGATATAGGACAGACACTTCAGAACAAACTTCCTTTTGATTATTTTTTTTGGGCGGGGGGGACTATCGGTTGTTCCATGTAGTGAATATGTTATTCAATGCGTTTGTATGGGCTAATCGCAGTAACGGCAAATAAAAAAAAAAGTATCAAATTATTTTCATATACTGTATATTTTTTTGATACTTCAAGGGGTCTCAAAATTCTAAATCCAAATGATCCTTCGTATGACCTTCTTAAAACAATTCCATATATCTTAGTAGAGATTCTCTGGTACTTCTGTATACTTTCTAGCCAGTAGTTCTGAAAGTAGCGCTCACTGAACCCCCCCAACCAACCAAACCACACCACTGCTGATCACAAACATGGGATATTCCTGATCTCACCCAGGGGGAAGACAGATTAAATTCCCATCAACACCTCCAGTTGACTACCTCACCTACCTACTGCTTGCTGTCTTACTGACAGTCACTAGACCATGTACTGTGTTAGAAGGAAATGACCAATAACTAGAAACCCTCTCACAGTCACTCCCTACCCCTCTCACAGTCACTCCCTACCCCTCTCACAGTCACTCCCTACCCCTCTCACAGTCACTCCCTACCCCTCTCACAGTCACTCCCTACCCCTCTCACAGTCACTCCCTACCCCTCTCACAGTCACTCCCTACCCCTCTCACAGTCACTCCCTACCCCTCTCACAGTCACTCCCTACCCCTCTCACAGTAACTAACTACCTACCCCTCTCACAGTCACTCCCTACCCCTCTCACAGTCACTCCCTACCCCTCTCACAGTCACTCCCTACCCCTCTCACAGTAACTAACTACCTACCCCTCTCACAGTCACTCCCTACCCCTCTCACAGTCACTCCCTACCCCTCACTCCCTACCCCTCTCACAGTAACTACCTACCCCTCTCACAGTCACTCCCTACCCCTCACTCCCTACCCCTCTCACAGTAACTACCTACCCCTCTCACAGTCACTCCCTACCCCTCTCACAGTCACTCCCTACCCCTCCCTACCCCTCTCACAGTAACTACCTACCCCTGTCACAGTCACTCCCTACCCCTCTCACAGTCACTCCCTACCCCTCACTACCTACCCCTCTCACAGCTGACCCCAGAGTAGCCCTCAGCACAGGAGCACTGGTATTTGTCAGGTCCCGTGTTGCTGCAGGTTCCTCCATTCAGACAGGGCTGTTTGGTCCCACAGAAGTTCAGATCTGAGAAAGAGGAAAAGAGAAGGACTACAGCTGTAACACTGGTGGAAATAGTAGCAGACTTATTTTCAGTTGCAACCATGGTGGTACTCTGAGTAATGGTGGTACTCTGAGTAATGGTGGTACTCTGAGTAATGGTGGTACTCTGAGTAATGGTGGTACTCTGAGTAATGGTGGTACTCTGAGTAATGGTGGTACTCTGAGTACTGGTGGTACTCTGAGTACTGGTGGTACTCTGAGTAATGGTGGTACTCTGAGTAATGGTGGTACTCTGAGTAATGGTGGTACTCTGAGTAATGGTGGTACTCTGAGTAATGGTGGTACTCTGAGTAATGGTGGTACTCTGAGTAATGGTGGTACTCTGAGTAATGGTGACACGTGAAGTATTTAAGAGAATAGTTTCATTCCAACTGTACTGTAGAGAGAAAAGTGCCACTCAGTAGAATAACATTTGACAAAGAAAACAGACAGACAATCATATCACTATGTCTGAGAAGGGAGGTGTATGAAGAGACAGGATGATTACATTTACATTTTAGTCATTTAGCAGACGCTCTTATCCAGAGCGACTTACAGTTAGTGAATACATATTTTTAAATTTCATTTTTTTTATTTATTTTTTTCTTCATCCCCTACCCTAGACGACGCTGGACCAATTGTGCGCCGCACCATGGGTCTCCCGGTCGCGGCCGGCTACGACAGAGCCTGGATTCGAACCAGGATCTCTAGTGGCACAGCTAGCACTGCGATGCAGTGCCTTAGACCACTGCGCCACTCGGGATTACTGAAGGATAGTAATAAGGTGTACCCCTACCTTTGTCACAGAGATGTCCTCCCCAGTTGGTATCACACAGACACTGCCATGGTTCAACACAGGTCCCATGGATACAGCCAGGGTGAGGAATACAGTGATCACAGTACTGCCCCTGCCAGCCATACAGACACCTGGAACACACCCCCACCCCCCCACAGTTAGGTCTTGGGGATTCAGTCCTCAACCTTTAGATCACATGTCAAACTCATTCCACAGAGGGCTGAGTGTCTGTGGGTTGACTCATTCCACAGAGGTCTGAGTGTCTGTGGGTTTTCACTCCACCCTTATACTTGATTGATGAATTAAGGTCACTAATTAGTAAAGAACCTCCCCCACCTGGTTGTCTAGGGCTTCACTGAAAGGAAAAACCAATAACCTTCAGACACTGGGCCCTCAGTGGAATGAGTTTGATGCCCCTGCTTTAGATGGTTTTCAGTCTGATAGGAGTTTCCATCACTATTATTATGGACTGGAGTGTGGACCTCGTTCATCTTTCAATCACGTGGGTTAGTATACTCCTAAAAACCAATGAGGAGATGGGAGAGGCGGGACTTGCAGCACGTCAAGCACCTGGTTACGCAGACGTTCATTTTACGCATGCGAGCAGTTTGGATGGACTGATTGAATAGCATGTGTGGGACAGAGAGAGAGAGAGACAGGAAGAGAGAATGAGGGAGGGAGGGGGAGGGAGAGAGAGAGAGGGAGGGGGAGGGGGAGAGAGAGAGAGAGAGGGAGGGGGAGGGGGAGGGAGAGAGAGGGAGGGGGAGGGAGAGGGAGAGAGGGGGAGGGAGAGGGAGGGAGGGGGAGGGAGAGAGGGGGAGAGAGAGAGCGAGGGAGTGACAGAGGGAGGGATTGACGGAGGGAGGGAGTGACAGAGGGAGGGAGTGACAGAGGGAGGGAGTGACAGAGGGAGGGAGTGACAGAGGGAGGGATTGACGGAGGGAGGGAGTGACAGAGGGAGGGAGTGACAGAGGGAGGGATTGACGGAGGGAGGGAGTGACAGAGGGAGGGAGTGACAGAGGGAGGGATTGACGGAGGGAGGGAGTGACAGAGGGAGGGAGTGACAGAGGGAGGGATTGACGGAGGGAGGGAGTGACAGAGGGAGGGAGTGACAGAGGGAGGGATTGACGGAGGGAGGGAGTGACAGAGGGAGGGAGTGACAGAGGGAGGGAGTGATAGGGAGAGGGAGTGATAGAGGGAGAGGGAGTGACAGAGGGAGGGAGTGACAGAGGGAGGGAGTGACGGAGGGAGGGAGTGACAGAGGGAGTGACAGAGGGAGGGATTGACAGAGGGAGGGAGTGACAGAGGGAGTGACAGAGGGAGGGAGTGATAGGGAGAGGGAGTGACATAGGGAGGGAGGGAGTGACAGAGGGAGTGACAGAGGGAGGGATTGACAGAGGGAGGGAGTGATAGGGAGAGGGAGTGACAGAGGGAGAGGGAGTGACAGAGGGAGAGGGAGTGATAGGGAGAGGGAGTGACAGAGGGAGAGGGAGTGACAGAGGGAGAGAGAGCGAGGGAGGGAGAGAGCGAGGGAGGGAGAGAGCGAGGGAGGGAGAGAGAGCGACAGAACGCGCACGAAAGAGAGCGCGAGCGAGAGCGCTTCGGTACTGTGGGATTCATTGATCAGTTTGGCTCATTAGACAGGTCAGAGCCTGTTGGAAGCTGCTGGAGGTTTTTGGCAATACTCCGTACATGTACAGAGAGTGTTCCAGAGTAGAGTGATCCAACCTGACAGAGCTTGAGAGGATCTGCAGAGAAGAATGGGAGAAACCAATATACAGGTGTGCCAAGCTTGTAGCGTCATACCCAAGAAGACTCGAGGCTGTAATTGCTGCCAAAGGTGATTCAACAAAGTACTGAGTAAAGGGTCTGAATACTTATGTAAATATGATATCTGTTTTTTATTTTTAATACATTAAAAAAAGCATGCATGAGAACATCAGCTGTTCCGGATGACTATGTGATCACGCTCTCCGTAGACGATGTGAGTAAGACTTTTAAGCAGGTCAACATTCACAAGGCCGCAGGGCCAGACGGATTACCAGGACGTGTACTCCAAGCATGCGCTGACCAACTGGCAAGTGTCTTCACTGACATTTTCAACATGTCCCTGACTGAGTCTGTAATACCAACATGTTTCAAGCAGACCACCATAGTCCCTGTGCCCAAAAACACTAAGTTAACCTGCCTAAATGACTACCGACCCGTAGCACTCACGTCTGTAGCCATGAAGTGCTTTGAAAGGCTGGTCATGGCTCACATCAACACCATTATCCCAGAAACCCTAGACCCACTCCAATTTGCATACCGCCCCAACAGATACACAGATGATGCAATCTCTATTGCACTCCACACTGCCCTTTCCCACCTGGACAAGAGGAACACCTATGTGAGAATGCTATTCATTGACTATAGCTCAAATCTCATCACTAAGCTATGGACCCTGGGACTAAACACCTCCCTCTGCAACTGGATCCTGGACTTCCTGACGGGTCGCCCCCTGGTGGTAAGGGTAGGTAACAACATATCTGCCACGCTGATCCTCAACATAGGAGCCCCTCAGGGGTACGTGCTCAGTCTCCTCCTGTACTCTCTGTTCACTCATGACTGCATGGCCAGGCACGACTCCAACACCATCATTAAGTTTGCCGATGACACAACAGTGGTAGGCCTGATCACCGACAACGATGAGACAGCCTATAGGGAGGAGGTCAGAGACCTGGCCGTGTGGTGCCAGGATAACAACCTCTCCCTCAACGTGACCAAGACAAAGGAGATGATTGTGGACAACAGGAAAAAAAAGAGGACTGAGCACGCCCCCATTCTTATCGACGGGGCTGTAGTGGAGCAGGTTGAGAGCTTCAAGTTCCTTGGTGTCCACATCACCAAACTATCATGGTCCAAACACACCAAGACAGTCGTGAAGAGGGCACGACAAAGCCTATTCCCCCTTAGGAGACTGAAGAGATTTGGCATGGGTCCTCAGATCCTCAAAAGGTTCTACAGCTGCAACATCGAGAGCATCCTGACTGGTTGCATCACCGCCTGGTATGGCAACTGCTTGGCCTCCGACCGCAAGGCACTACAGAGGGTAGTGCGTACGGCCCAGTACATCACTGGGGCCAAGCTTCCTGCCATCCAGGACCTCTATACCAGGCGGTGTCAGAGGAAGACCCTAAAAATTGTCAAAGAGTCCAGCCACCCTAATCATAGACTGTTCTCTCTGCTACCGAAAGGTAAGCGGTACCGGAGCGCCAAGTCTAGGTCCAAAAGGCTTCTTAACAGCTTCTACCCCCAAGCCATAAGACTACTGAACAGCTAATAATGGCTACCTGGACTATTTGCACTGCCCCCCCACCCCATCCCCCTCTTCTATTCTGCTGCTACTCTGTTTATTATTTATGCGTAGTCACTTTAACTCTACCCACATGTACATATTACCTCAATTACCTTGACTAACCGGTGCCCCCGCACATTAACTCTGTACCGGTACCCCCTGTATATAGCCTCCCTACTGTTATTTCCCATTGACTCTGTACCGGTACCCCCTGTATATAGCCTCCCTACTGTTATTTCACATTGACTCTGTACCGGTACCCCCCTGTATATAGCCTCCCTACTGTTATTTCACATTGACTCTGTACCGGTACCCCCTGTATATAGCCTCCCTACTGTTATTTCACATTGACTCTGTAGTGGTACCCCCTGTATATAGCCTCCCTACTGCTATTTCACATTGACTCTGTACCGGTACCCCCTGTATATAGCCTCTCTACTGTTATTTCACATTGACTCTGTACCGGTACCCCCCTGTATATAGCCTCCCTACTGTTATTTCCCATTGACTCTGTACCGGTAACCCCTGTATATAGCCTCTCTACTGTTATATTATTTTACTGCTGCTCTTTAATTATTTATATACAGTGGGGAAAAAAGTATTTAGTCAGCCACCAATTGTGCATGTTCTCCCACTTAAAAAGATGAGAGAGGCCTGTAATTTTCATCATAGGTACACGTCAACTATGACAGACAAATTGAGAAAAAAAATTCCAGAAAATCACATTGTAGGATTTTTTATGAATTTATTTGCAAATTATGGTGGAAAATAAGTATTTGGTCACCTACAAACAAGCAAGATTTCTGGCTCTCACAGACCTGTAACTTCTTCTTTAAGAGGCTCCTCTGTCCTCCACTCGTTACCTGTATTAATGGCACCTGTTTGAACTTGTTATCAGTATAAAAGACACCTGTCCACAACCTCAAACAGTCACACTCCAAACTCCACTATGGCCAAGACCAAAGAGCTGTCAAAGGACACCAGAAACAAAATTGTAGACCTGCACCAGGCTGGGAAGACTGAATCTGCAATAGGTAAGCAGCTTGGTTTGAAGAAATCAACTGTGGGAGCAATTATTAGGAAATGGAAGACATACAAGACCACTGATAATCTCCCTCGATCTGGGGCTCCACGCAAGATCTCACCCCGTGGGGTCAAAATGATCACAAGAACGGTAAGCAAAAATCCCAGAACCACACGGGGGGACCTAGTGAATGACCTGCAGAGAGCTGGGACCAAAGTAACAAAGCCTACCATCAGTAACACACTACGCCGCCAGGGACTCAAATGCTGCAGTGCCAGACGTGTCCCCCTGCTTAAGCCAGTACATGTCCAGGCCCGTCTGAAGTTTGCTAGAGTGCATTTGGATGATCCAGAAGAGGATTGGGAGAATATCATATGGTCAGATGAAACCAAAATATAACTTTTTGGTAAAAACTCAACTCGTCGTGTTTGGAGGACAAAGAATGCTGAGTTGCATCCAAAGAACACCATACCTACTGTGAAGCATGGGGGTGGAAACATCATGCTTTGGGGCTGTTTTTCTGCAAAGGGACCAGGACGACTGATCCGTGTAAAGGAAAGAATGAATGGGGCCATGTATCGTGAGATTTTGAGTGAAAACCTCCTTCCATCAGCAAGGGCATTGAAGATGAAACGTGGCTGGGTCTTTCAGCATGACAATGATCCCAAACACACCGCCCGGGCAACGAAGGAGTGGCTTCGTAAGAAGCATTTCAAGGTCCTGGAGTGGCCTAGCCAGTCTCCAGATCTCAACCCCATAGAAAATCTTTGGAGGGAGTTGAAAGTCTTTGTTGCCCAGCGACAGCCCCAAAACATCACTGCTCTAGAGGAGATCTGCATGGAGGAATGGGCCAAAATACCAGCAACAGTGTGTGAAAACCTTGTGAAGACTTACAGAAAACGTTTGACCTGTGTCATTGCCAACAAAGTGTATGTAACAAAGTATTGAGAAACTTTTGTTATTGACCAAATACTTATTTTCCACCATAATTTGCAAATAAATTCATTAAAAATCCTACAATGTGATTTTCTGGAGAAAGAAATTCTCAGTTTGTCTGTCATAGTTGACGTGTACCTATGATGAAAATTACAGGCCTCTCTCATCTTTTTAAGTGGGAGAACTTGCACAATTGGTGGCTGACTAAATACTTTTTTTCCCCACTGTATATATATATATTTTTAACTGCATTGTTGGTTAAGGGCTTGTCAGTAAGCATTTCACTGTAAGGTCTACACCTGTTGTATTCGGCGCATGTGGCAAATAAAATGTGACTTGAAACCTGTTTTTGCTTTGTCATTATGGGGTATTGTGTGTATCAGAATACCTGACCACTGTGACTGACCCAAACTTAAGGAAAGATTTGACTATGTACAGACTCAGAGATCATAGCCTTGCTATTGAGAAAGGCCGCCGTAGGCAGACCTGGCTCTCAAGAGAAGACAGGCTATGTGCACACTGCCCACAAAATGAGGTGGAAACTGAGCTGCACTTCCTAACCTCCTGCCAAATGTATGACCATATTAGAGACACATATTTCCCTCAGATTACAGCGATCCACAAAGAATTCAAAAACAAACCCAATTTTGTTAAACTCCCTTATCTACTGGGTGAAAAACCACAGTGTGCCATCACAGCTGCAAGATTTGTGACCTGTTGCCACAAGAAAAGGGCAACCAGTGAAGAACAAACACCACTGTAAATACAACCCATATTTATGTTTATTTATTTTCCCATTAACTATTTGCACATTGTTACAACACTGTACATAGACATAATATGACATTTGAAATGTCTTTATTCTTTTGGAACTTCTGAGTGTAATGTTTACTGTTAATTTTTATTTCACTTTTGTTTACTATCTACTTCACTTGCTTTGGCAATGTTAACATATGTTTACCATGCCAATAAAGCAGAGAGAGAGAGAGAGAGAGAGAGAGAGAGAGAGAGAGAGAGAGAGAGAGAGAGAGAGAGAGAGAGAGAGAGAGAGAGAGAGAGAGAGAGAGAGAGAGAGAGAGAGAGAGAGAGAGAGAGAGAGAGAGAGCGAGAGAGAGAACCAGTCAAAAGTTTGGACACACCTACTCATTCCAGGGTTTTTCTTTAATATAGTGAAGACATCAAAACTATGAAATAACACATATGGAGTCATGTAGTAAACAAAAAAGTGTTAAATAAATCAAAATATATTTTATATTCGAGATTCTTCAAATAGCCACCCTTTGCCTTGATGACAGCTTTGCACACTCTTGGCATTCTCTCAGCCCGTCTGAAGTTTGCCAATGAACATCTGAATGATTCAGAGGAGAACTGGGTGAAAGTGTTGGGGTCAGATGAGACCAAAATGGAGCTCTTTGCCATCAACTCAACTCGCCGTGTTTGGAGGAGGAGGAATGCTGCCTATGACCCCAAGAACACCATCCCCACCGTCAAACATGGAGATGGAAACATTATGCTTTGGGGGTGTTTTTCTGCTAAGGGGATAGGACAACTTCACCGCATCAAAGGGACGATGGACGGGGCCATGTACTGTCAAATCTTGGGTGAGAACCTCCTTCCCTCAGCCAGGGCATTGAAAATGGGTCGTGGATGGATATTCCAGCATGACAGTGACCCAAAACACACGGCCAAGGCAACAAAGGAGTGGCTCAAGAAGAAGCACATTAAGGTCCTGTAGTGGCCTAGCCAGTCTCCAGACCTTAATCCCATAGAAAATCTGTGGAGGGAGCTGAAGGTTCGAGTTGCCAAACGTCAGGCTCAAAACCTTAATGACTTGGAGAAGATCTGCAAAGAGGAGTGGGACAAAATCCCTCCTGAGATGTGTGCAAACCTGGTGGCCAACTACAAGAAACGGCTGACCTCTGTGGTTGCCAACAAGGGTTTTGCCACCAAGTACTAAGTCATGTTTTGCAGAGGGGTCAAATACTTATTTCCCTTATTAAAATGCAAATCAATTTATAACATTTTTGACATGTGTTTTTCTGGATTTTGTTGTTGTTATTCTGTCTCTCACTGTTCAAATAAACCTACCATTAAAATTATAGACTGATCATGTCTTTGTCAGTGGACAAACGTACAAAATCAGCAGGGGATCAAATAATTTTTTCCCCTCACTGTCTGTATGTATGTATGTATGTATGTATGTATGTATGTATGTATGTATGTATGTATGTATGTATGTATGTATGTATGTATGTATGTATGTATGTATGTATGTATGTATATGTATGTATGTATGTATGTATGTATATATATATATATATATATATATATATATATATATATATATATATATATATATATATATATATATATATATATTAGGGGTGTAACGATCCATCTACTACATCAATGTATCGATTTATATTCCTATGATCCAACTACATCGATCTGTGCTCGGCGAGTTGGCCTTTTGGACAACATATATCGATCTAACATCGTTTTAAAATGTAATAAGTCGATTGTATCGATACTAGGAAATAACCCATTGGATTTAAGCACGTCAGACTTTATATGGATGTTTTTTAAACATTACTCGATTCAGTCTGCCTATCCGTGACGTCATCGCGCCAGCAGCAGCGCAAAGGCGCAAAGACAACAAAACATAGCATGGCGGACGACAGAGGAGAAGCCGACGAGCGAGAAATTATCAAGCCACCATTGCGGTCCTTACAAGAAACAGGAATCTAGGAAACTTCACCTGCACTGTCCAGTATCCAGGTATTTATTTCAGTCACACTGGTTGAATTTTTGGCTAAAAAGTCACTGAATCGTTTCGGATCGTTCTAAATGAACCAATATCGTCCTTGAATCGTATCGACAACCACGAATCGTGATTCAAATCGAATCGTTGTTAAAACGAATCGTTACACCCCTAATATATATATATATATATATATATATATATATATATATATACCCACACACACAGTGGGGAGAACAAGTATTTGATACACTGCCGATTTTGCAGGTTTTCCTACTTACAAAGCATGTAGAGGTCTGTAATTTTTATCATAGGTACACTTCAACTGTGAGAGACGGAATCTAAAACCAAAATCCAGAAAATCACATTGTATGATTTTTAAGTCATTAATTTGCATTTTATTGCATGACATAAGTATTTGATACATCAGAAAAGCAGAACTTAATATTTGGTACAGAAACCTTTGTTTGCAATTACAGAGATCATACGTTTCCTGTAGGTCTTGACCAGGTTTGCACACACTGCAGCAGGGATTTTGGGCCACTAATCCATACAGACCTTCTCCTGATCCTTCAGGTTTCGGGGCTGTCGCTGGGCAATACGGACTTTCAGCTCCCTCCAAAGATGTTCTATTGGGTTCAGGTCTGGAGACTGGCTAGGCCACTCCAGGACCTTGAGATGCTTCTTACGGAGCCACTACTTAGTTGCCCTGGCTGTGTGTTTTGGGTCGTTGTCATGCTGGAAGACCCAGCCACGACCCATCTTCAATGCTCTTACTGAGGGAAGGAGGTTGTTGGCCAAGATCTCGCGATACATGGCCCCTTCCATCCTCCCCTCAATACGGTGCAGTCGTCCTGTCCCCTTTGCAGAAAAGCATTCCCAAATAATGATTTTTCCACCTCCATGCTTCACGGTTGGGATGGTGTCCTTGGGGTTGTACTCATCCTTCTTCTTCCTCCAAACACGGCGAGTGGAGTTTAGACCAAAAAGCTCTATTTTTGTCTCATCAGACCACATGACCTTCTCCCATTCCTCCTCTGGATCATCCAGATGGTCATTGGCAAACTTCAGACGGGCCTGGACATGCGCTGGCTTGAGCAGGGGGACCTTGCGTGCGCTGCAGGATTTTAATCCATGACGGCGTAGTGTGTTACTAATGGTTTTCTTTGAGACTGTGGTCCCAGCTCTCTTCAGGTCATTGACCAGGTCCTGCCGTGTAGTTCTGGGCTGATCCCTCACCTTCCTCATGATCATTGATGCCCCACGAGGTGAGATCTTGCATGGAGCCCCAGACCGAGGGTGATTGACCGTCATCTTGAACTTCTTCCATTTTCTAATAATTGCGCCAACAGTTGTTGCCTTCTCACGAAGCTGCTTGCCTATTGTCCTGTAGCCCATCCCAGCCTTGTGCAGGTCTACAAGGCTGGGATGGGCCTTGTAGACCTGCACTCTGGTCTTGGCCATTGTGGAGAGGTTGGAGTCTATTTGATTGAGTGTGTGGACAGGTGTCTTTTATACAGGTAACGAGTTCAAACAGGTGCAGTTAATACAGGTAATGAGTGGAGAACAGGAGGGCTTCTTAAAGAAAAACTAACAGGTCTGTGAGAGCCGGAATTCTTACTGGTTGGTAGGTGATCAAATACTTATGTCATGCAATAAAATGCAAATTAATTACTTAAAAATCATACAATGTGATTTTCTGGATTTTTGTTTTAGATTCCGTCTCTCACAGTTGAAGTGTACCTGTGATAAAAATTACAGACCTGTACATGCTTTGTAAGTAGAAAAACCTGCAAAATCGGCAGTGTATCAAATACTTGTTCTCCCCACTGTGTGTGTGTGTGTATATATATATATATATATATATATATATATATATATATATATATATACATACACACACATATACATACATACATACACACACACACACACACACACACACACACACACACACACACACACACACACACACACACACACACACATACACACAGCTCTGGAAAAAATTAAGAGACCACTGCAAAATTATCAGTTTCTCTGGTTGTACTATTTATAGGTATGTGTTTGGGGTAAAAATAACATTTTTGTTTTATTCTATAAACTACTGACAACATTTCTCCCAAATTCCAAATAAAAATATTGTCATTTAGAGCATTTATTTGCAGAAAATGACAACTGGTCAAAATAACAAAAAAGATGCAGTGTTGTCAGACCTCGAATAATGCAAAGAAAATAAGTTCATGTTCATTTTTAAACAAGACAATACTAATGTTTTAACTTAGGAAGAGTTCAGAAATCAATATTTGGTGGAATAACACTGATTTTCAATCACAGCTTTCATGCGTCTTGGCATGCTCTCCACCAGTCTTTCACATTGATGTTGGGTGACTTTATGCCACTCCTGGCGCAAAAATTCAAGCAGCTCGGCTTTGTTTGATGGCTTGTGACCATCCATCTTCCTCTTGATCACATTCCAGATGTTTTCAATGGGGTTTAGGTCTGGAGATTGGGCTGGCCATTACAGGGTCTTGATCTGGTGGTCCTCCATCCACACCTTGATTGACCTGTCTGTGTGGCATGGCGCATTGTCCTGCTGGAAAAACCAATCCTCAGAGTTGGGGAACAATGTCAGAGCAAAAGGAAGCAAGTTTTCTTCCAGGACAATCTTGTACGTGGCTTGATACATGCATCCTTCACAAAGACAAATCTGCCTGATTCCAGCCTTGCTGAAGCACCCCCAGATCATCACCGATCCTCCACCAAAGTTCACAGTGGGTGCGAGACGCTGTGGCTTGTAGGCCTCTCCAGGTCTCTGTCCAACCATTAGATGACCAGGTGTTGGGTAAAGCTGAAAATTGGACTCATCAGAGAAGATGACCTTACTCCAGTCCTCTACGGTCCAATCCTTATGGTCTTTTGCAAACCTCAGCCTGGCTCTTCTTTGCTTCTCATTGATGAAGGGCTTTTTTCTAGCTTTGCACGACTTCAGCCCTGCCCATAGGAGCCTGTTTCGAACCGTCCTCGCCGTGTACTTCACCCCAGCTGCCGTTTGCCATTCTTTTTGTAGGTCACTTGATGTCATCCTACGGTTGTTGAGTGATATTCGAATGAGTTGGCGGTCATTCCGGTCAGTAGAGAGTCGTTTTCGCTCTCTGCCAGTCTGTAGCTTTGTTGTCTCCAATGTCTGCTGCTTGACCTTGTTCTTATGAACCGCCGTCTTTGAAATTTTAAGGATGGAAGCAACCTGACGCTCACTGTATCCCTCTGCCGGTAAAGCCAGAATTGACCCCTTCTTTTCCTCACTCAAAACTTTCCTTTTCAACTCTTTTGGCATGGTCAATAGTTATTTTTTGATTAATATTACTTTTGAGGTACTATAAGCACTGTTTTTGCCATCCAGCTGGTCCTATTGCAAGAGGATAGTGATGACCACAGCAGTGGTTTTTATACTTTTCCTCGTTAAATAAGATTTGGTTCAGGTGATCACCTAATCAGTACCTAATTCAGTAGAATGAGGTGTGCCTGTGTTGGAATTCAACAGACACTGGGATGGAATGGCTGTCATACATGTAGAGATGCTGATTTAAGAAAAATGTGCAGTGGTCTTAATTTTTTCCACAGCTGTATATTATTTATATATACATATACAGTGGGGGAAAAAAGTATTTAGTCAGCCACCAATTGTGCAAGTTCTCCCACTTAAAAAGATGAGAGAGGCCTGTAATTTTCATCATAGGTAGACGTCAACTATGACAGACAAATTGAGGAGAAAAAAAAATACAGAAAATCACATTGTAGGATTTTTAATGAATTTATTTGCAAATTATGGTGGAAAATAAGTATTTGGTCAAACAAGCAAGATTTCTGGCTCTCACAGACCTGTAACTTCTTCTTTAAGAGGCTCCTCTGTCCTCCACTCGTTACCTGTATTAATGGCACCTGTTTGAACTTGTTATCAGTATAAAAGACACCTGTCCACAACCTCAAACAGTCACACTCCAAACTCCACTATGGCCAAGACCAAAGAGCTGTCAAAGGACACCAGAAACAAAATTGTAGACCTGCACCAGGCTGGGAAGACTGAATCTGCAATAGGTAAGCAGCTTGGTTTGAAGAAATCAACTGTGGGAGCAATTATTAGGAAATGGAAGACATACAAGACCACTGATAATCTCCCTCGATCAGGGGCTCCACGCAAGATCTCACCCCGTGGGGTCAAAATGATCACAAGAACGGTGAGCAAAAATCCCAGAACCACACGGGGGGACCTAGTGAATGACCTGCAGAGAGCTGGGACCAAAGTAACAAAGCCTACCATCAGTAACACACTACGCCGCCAGGGACTCAAATCCTGCAGTGCCAGACGTGTCCCCCTGCTTAAGCCACTACATGTCCAGGCCCGTCTGAAGTTTGCTGGAGTGCATTTGGATGATCCAGAAGAGGATTGGGAGAATGTCATATGGTCAGATGAAACCAAAATATAACTTTTTGGTAAAAACTCAACTCGTCGTGTTTGGAGGACAAAGAATGCTGAGTTGCATCCAAAGAACACCATACCTACTGTGAAGCATGGGGGTGGAAACATCATGCTTTGGGGCTGTTTTTCTGCAAAGGGACCAGGACGACTGATCCGTGTAAAGGAAAGAATGAATGGGGCCATGTATCGTGAGATTTTGAGTGAAAACCTCCTTCCATCAGCAAGGGCATTGAAGATGAAACGTGGCTGGGTATTTCAGCATGACAATGATCCCAAACACACCGCCCGGGCAACGAAGGAGTGGCTTCGTAAGAAGCATTTCAAGGTCCTGGAGTGGCCTAGCCAGTCTCCAGATCTCAACCCCATAGAAAATCTTTGGAGGGAGTTGAAAGTCCGTGTTGCCCAGCGACAGCCCCAAAACGTCACTGCTCTAGAGGAGATCTGCATGGAGGAATGGGCCAAAATACCAGCAACAGTGTGTGAAAACCTTGTGAAGACTTACAGAAAACGTTTGACCTGTGTCATTGCCAACAAAGGGTATATAACAAAGTATTGAGAAACTTTTGTTATTGACCAAATACTTATTATCCACCATAATTTGCAAATAAATTCATTAAAAATCCTACAATGTGATTTTCTGGATTCTTTTTTCTCATTTTGTCTGTCATAGTTGACGTGTACCTATGATGAAAATTACAGGCCTCTCTCATCTTTTTAAGTGGGAGAACTTGCACAATTGGTGGCTGACTAAATACTTTTTTCCCCCACTGTACACATATACACACACACATACATATACACACACACGTTTAGCCATGATGTTATGTAAGAGCATTTCAACAATGCGTGGGAAACACACAGAAGTATTTAGCGTGAAGTGAACCAACACAAAACCAAAATTACAGCTGGTTCCCAAGGGGACTGTTAGCAAGGCAAACAATTAGCATGATGTGGACAGACTGTCTCTCCGTCTGTCACAATACAACTCTCCTCAAAACACAGACCAGCATGTTATTGCGAGTGTAGCGAAATGCTTGCGCTTCTAGATCTGACAGTGCAGCAATATCCAGCAAGTAATATCTAACAGTTCTGCAACAAAAACCTAATGCACACAAATCTAAGTAAAGGAATGGAATAAGAACCAGGGTGCTCATAGATAAATACTTAATTGATCCCCAAAGGGAAATTAATTACCAGCCATAAATGATACATATAGACAACGCACAATGAACCAAAAAAGTGACAAAGTGCCATGATTTATCAGTAACAACACAAACATAGGCACAGACACATGCATACACACACACACACACACACACACGATAACATACACACTATACACACACGTACACATGTATTTTGTGTTGTAGATATGTGGTAGTGGTGGAGTAGGGGCCTGAGGGCACACAGTGTGTTGTGAAATCGGTTATGAATGTATTGTAATGTTTTTTAAATTGTATAACTGCCTTAAGTTTTGCCGGACCCCAGGAAGAGTAGCTGCTGCCTTGGCAGGAACTAATGGGGATCCATAATAAACCCCAGGAAGAGTAGCTGCTGCCTTGGCAGGAACTAATGGGGATCCATAATAAACCCCAGGAAGAGTAGCTGCTGCCTTGGCAGGAACTAATGGGGATCCATAATAAACCCCAGGAAGAGTAGCTGCTGCCTTGGCAGGAACTAATGGGGATCCATAATAAACCCCAGGAAGAGTAGCTGCTGCCTTGGCAGGAACTAATGGGGATCCATAATAAACCCCAGGAAGAGTAGCTGCTGCCTTGGCAGGAACTAATGGGGATCCATAATAAACCGTTAAGAAGAGTAGCTGCTGCCTTGGCAGGAACTAATGGGGATCCATAATAAACCCCAGGAAGAGTAGCTGCTGCCTTGGCAGGAACTAATGGGGATCCATAATAACCCCAGGAAGAGTAGCTGCTGCCTTGGCAGGAACTAATGGGGATCCATAATAAACTCCAGGAAGAGTAGCTGCTGACTTGGCAGGAACTAATGGGGATCCATAATAAACCCCAGGAAGAGTAGCTGCTGCCTTGGCAGGAACTAATGGGGATCCATAATAAACCCCAGGAAGAGTAGCTGCTGCCTTGGCAGGAACTAATGGGGATCCATAATAAACCCCAGGAAGAGTAGCTGCTGCCTTGGCAGGAACTAATGGGGATCCATAATAAACCCCAGGAAGAGTAGCTGCTGCCTTGGCAGGAACTAATGGGGATCCATAATAAACCCCAGGAAGAGTAGCTGCTGCCTTGGCAGGAACTAATGGGGATCCATAATAAACCCCAGGAAGAGTAGCTGCTGCCTTGGCAGGAACTAATGGGGATCCATAATAAACCCCAGGAAGAGTAGCTGCTGCCTTGGCAGGAACTAATGGGGATCCATAATAAACCCCAGGAAGAGTAGCTGCTGCCTTGGCAGGAACTAATGGGGATCCATAATAAACCCCAGGAAGAGTAGCTGCTGCCTTGGCAGGAACTAATGGGGATCCATAATAAACCCCAGGAAGAGTAGCTGCTGCCTTGGCAGGAACTAATGGGGATCCATAATAAACCCCAGGAAGAGTAGCTGCTGCCTTGGCAGGAACTAATGGGGATCCATAATAAATACAACCACAAAACAATGAAGATGGTCTCTGTCTCAACAGAGTGTTTCATCAGTGGTTTGGCAGGAGTAAGTCACCCATGGCAGAAACACACAGAAATACAATATTATACTGTGCTCTCTATTTAATTAGAGCATCTGCCTGCTTACTGGTGTTGTAGTGGTGGTTGTTCCAACCAAATCGGCCTACATGCTTAGATCTAGAGACGCTACCCATCAGTGAGGGGATGGCCTCGACAGGCCGGGTTCAATAAAGAGAAAATAATGCATTCAAAATCCATAAATGTATAATTCTTGTGCAATTCATATCAGGAGGTTTTCTTCATAATTTTGTATGTGGCGTTAGTATGTGGCATAATCCTCAGCTCTAGGGTCTAACTGTGCCGTGCCAAATGCACACCAACTGCCAAAGTACTTTGGGAACTTGGGCAGAAAATGTTGATCCACTGAGGCAGAAAATACAATGTCAGAGTTTAATTCCATAAGATAAAAGCTGTGAAATGGAGAGAAGGGAGGGTTAGAACAGTAGTCTAATGTTATAGAAGGGAGGGTCAGAACAGTAGTCTAATGTTATAGAAGGGAGGGTCAGAACAGTAGTCTAATGTTATAGAAGGGAGGGTCAGAACAGTAGTCTAATGTTATAGAAGGGAGGGTCAGAACAGTAGTCTAATGTTATAGAAGGGAGGGTCAGAACAGTAGTCTAATGTTATAGAAGGGAGGGTCAGAACAGTAGTCTAATGTTATAGAAGGGAGGGTCAGAACAGTAGTCTAATGTTATAGAAGGGAGGGTCAGAACAGTAGTCTAATGTTATAGAAGGGAGGGTCAGAACAGTAGTCTAATGTTATAGAAGGGAGGGTCAGAACAGTAGTCTAATGTTATAGAAGGGAGGGTCAGAACAGTAGTCTAATGTTATAGAAGGGAGGGTCAGAACAGTAGTCTAATGTTATAGAAGGGAGGGTCAGAACAGTAGTCTAACGTTATAGAAGGGAGGGTCAGAACAGTAGTCTAATGTTATAGAAGGGAGGGTCAGAACAGTAGTCTAATGTTATAGAAGGGAGGGTCAGAACAGTAGTCTAAGGTTATAGAAGGGAGGGTCAGAACAGTAGTCTAATGTTATAGAAGGGAGGGTCGGGAACAGTAGTCTAATGTTATAGAAGGGAGGGTCAGAACAGTAGTCTAATGTTATAGAAGGGAGGGCCAGAACAGTAGTCTAATGTTATAGAAGGGAGGGTCAGAACAGTAGTCTAATGTTATAGAAGGGAGGGTCAGAACAGCAGTCTAATGTTATAGAAGGGAGGGTCAGAACAGTAGTCTAATGTTATAGAAGGGAGGGTCAGAACAGTAGTCTAATGTTATAGAAGGGAGGGTCAGAACAGTAGTCTAATGTTATAGAAGGGAGGGTCAGAACAGTAGTCTAACGTTATAGAAGGGAGGGTCAGAACAGTAGTCTAATGTTATAGAAGGGAGGGTCAGAACAGTAGTCTAATGTTATAGAAGGGAGGGTCAGAACAGTAGTCTAATGTTATATAAGGGAGGGTCAGAACAGTAGTCTAATGTTATAGAAGGGAGGGCCAGAACAGTAGTCTAATGTTATAGAAGGGAGGGTCAGAACAGTAGTCTAATGTTATAGAAGGGAGGGTCAGAACAGTAGTCTAATGTTATAGAAGGGAGGGTCGGGAACAGTACTCTAATGTTATAGAAGGGAGGGTCGGGAACAGTACTCTAATGTTATAGAAGGGAGGGTCAGAACAGTCTAATGTTATAGAAGGGAGGGTCAGAACAGTAGTCTAATGTTATAGAAGGGAGGGTCAGAACAGTAGTCTAATGTTATAGAAGGGAGGGTCAGAACAGTAGTCTAACGTTATAGAATGGAGGGTCAGAACAGTAGTCTAATGTTATAGAAGGGAGGGTCAGAACAGTAGTCTAATGTTATAGAAGGGAGGGTCAGAACAGTAGTCTAATGTTATAGAAGGGAGGGTCAGAACAGTAGTCTAATGTTATAGAAGGGAGGGTCAGAACAGTAGTCTAACGTTATAGAAGGGAGGGTCAGAACAGTAGTCTAATGTTATAGAAGGGAGGGTCAGAACAGTAGTCTAATGTTATAGAAGGGAGGGTCAGAACAGTAGTCTAATGTTATAGAAGGGAGGGTCAGAACAGTAGTCTAATGTTATAGAAGGGAGGGTCAGAACAGTAGTCTAATGTTATAGAAGGGAGGGTCAGAACAGTAGTCTAATGTTATAGAAGGGAGGGTCAGAACAGTAGTCTAATGTTATAGAAGGGAGGGTCAGAACAGTAGTCTAATGTTATAGAAGGGAGGGTCAGAACAGTAGTCTAATGTTATAGAAGGGAGGGTCAGAACAGCAGTCTAATGTTATAGAAGGGAGGGTCAGAACAGTAGTCTAATGTTATAGAAGGGAGGGTCAGAACAGTAGTCTAATGTTATAGAAGGGAGGGTCAGAACAGTAGTCTAATGTTATAGAAGGGAGGGCCAGAACAGTAGACTAATGTTATAGAAGGGAGGGTCAGAACAGTAGTCTAATGTTATAGAAGGGAGGGTCAGAACAGTAGTCTAATGTTATAGAAGGGAGGGTCAGAACAGTAGTCTAATGTTATAGAAGGGAGGGTCAGAACAGTAGTCTAATGTTATAGAAGGGAGGGCCAGAACAGTAGTCTAATGTTATAGAAGGGAGGGTCAGAACAGTAGTCTAATGTTATAGAAGGGAGGGTCAGAACAGTAGTCTAAGGTTATATCCCTGCTTGTGCCATTAAACCCCTACAACTCATCCAGAATGCCGCAGCCCGTCTGGTGTTCAACCTTCCCAAGTTCTCTCACGTCACCCCGCTCCTCCGCACACTCCACTGGCTTCCAGTTGAAGCTCGCATCTGCTACAAGACCATGGTGCTTGCCTACGGAGCTGTGAGGGGAACGGCACCTCCTTTCCTTCAGGCTCTGATCAGACCCTACACCCAAACGAGGGCACTACGTTCATCCACCTCTGGCCTGCTAGCCCCCCTACCTCTACAGAAGCACAGTTCCCGCTCAGCCCAGTCAAAGCTATTCGCTGCTCTGGCACCCCAATGGTGGAACAAGCTTCCCCACGACGCCAGGACAGCGGAGTCACTGACCACCTTCCGGAAACACTTGAAACCCCACCTCTTTAAGGAATACCTGGAATAGTATAAAGCAATCCTTCTACCCCCCCTTTACTACCACTGTCTTTTGTCTAAACTAACACCTCACTTATTTCACCTGCTAGCACTGACTTGTTTAAAGAAGTGTACTTACTGTGATCAAGATGTGGTTGTCCTACTGGCTATCCTAAGTTGAATGCACCAATTTGTAAGTCGCTCTGGATAAGAGCGTCTGGTAAATGTAAATGTAGAAGGGAGGGTCAGAACAGTAGTCTAATGTTATATATCTTCATATCCTCTCATATAGCATATATTGCAGTAAAATGATACACCAAATGTACATTTTGACTCGGGAACAGGTGTAGAGAAATATGATTTATTTATTTCAGCATCTTGAGAGAATGAATGGTGAATGCACATTTAGGGACCGTCTGTAAAAGCGGCGGTGGTATCTTGATCAACATTGTAAAAGTGGATAGTATTTCAACCACATAAAAATATGCATCCAAGCCGAAACTTAAATCTGATCAAAAACATGTTGGGTCGTTTTTTAAAAGCTTTTAATTTCCTTAAAGCCGGTCAAACTGATGTCATTTGGAAACTTTTGACAGAAAAGTTTTATTTTTATTTTATTTTCTCCCCGGTCCCTAAACGTCTTTGCTGCGCGATAGAAGCAGAGATGGGAGAAAATCAAGTTTAGCGATGGTCAACTAGACTGAAGCATCATTCTATCGATGCGTGACATTCTGGTGAGAGAGTTTATAGAGAGTCTAGTAGGGCAACAAGTAATGACAGAAGAGAAGCTGCATATCTAACTATAGACAGGTTGACTAACAAATAGCCTAAACAAAATGTCCGAAATGATCATCAGAAACATGGGCCCATCTAAAAAGGCCTGTTAACAAATCGTTCCGCCATCTGACTGTACAGCGCATTTTCTATATTTGCAGGTTAGGGTCAGATGCGGGCCACTTTATCACAGTAAGGCGGTTGTGGATGGTTATTGGTTAATTGCGGGCAGGTGAACAAACAGCTGACCCCGCGCATCACTAACACACACAGCCCACCAGGGACGAGCGAGCCGGGAGAGAGAGACGTGATTAGCGGAGAGAGAAACAGACTGGCTGAAGAAAATAAAGGTGGTGGTTAAGGTCAACCTCTCTCTGTGATCAAAGAGGCTATTCTTAACACCGTGCTCATCATGTATCTACACCATGAGAAACAGAGCAGAGAGTAGGGATCACAGCCCTTCTGTTTAACACAGCCCTTTCAGTCCTTCCAGCCAAACTGTTAACAAGGCCCTCAATGCTTCCAGCCAAACTACTACAAACTTCTAGTATGTGTAATGTGATTTGGACTCAGTGACACTTTCAGAAGTACTGTCCCCGTCATTTCTCAGCAGTTTGGCTGACAAATGCCATCAACTTTAACACTGGCCTCCACTCTGCTCTGCTCTCAGCCCATTTCTGTTTCTGCCAAACTGCAGAGGGACAGGACTGTGCTTCTGAAAGAATCCATTTGCAATGCTAGGGGATACCAAGTCTGGTCTTTAGCCTAACCTAAACGATACCGGTAGTCTGGTCTTTAGCCTAACCTAAACGATACCGGTAGTCTGGTCTTTAGCCTAACCTAAACGATACCGGTAGTCTGGTCTTTAGCCTAACCTAAACGATACCGGTAGTCTGGTCTTTAGCCTAACCTAAACGATACCGGTAGTCTGGTCTTTAGCCTAACCTAAACGATACCGGTAGTCTGGTCTTGGCTGTAGCTTACATCGTTTTCACTGTACAGTGTCATTCATCCATAGAGAAGGGTAAATCAGATAACGTTGATGAAAGTGTCACTCCTCAATATCACAACATTTGACAAACAAAATACACGGGGAAACAACATTGAGGATGACTCAATGTGAAAAGTAAAGAAGGCCACAGCGTGGTTTCAGCCCCAGGGGTTCCCCAACAGATGTTACTGGCCTGCCTGACAGCAGGGCATATAGCAAGCACAGGAAAGCACCTGCCTGACAGCCATTCAGCTGGAAGCACTAGACACTGTATGTTTGTGTCTGTGTTTCTGCCTGCTGTGTGAGGCGGTCATGACATTTCCCTTATGGTGGGAAAGTAGCTCTTCTGAGTAAATACGAGAGCTTGCCGCAGTTTGCCTAGACCAGTTATCTGGCTGGCAGAGTCCATCTAAAAACAGAGTCAGTCAACCTGGCGAGGTCACAGCTTGGAACTCTTTTAGAGGGCTGCACCCTTATCCACCCTAAAGCCTCGGTTCCATTGGCACTTTAAAGTCAACACAGGCTGGACTGGCCCTGGTGTGGGCTGGCTGGCCCTGGTGTGGGCTGGCTGGCCCTGGTGTGGGCTGGCGCTGGCCCTGGTGTGGGCTGGCCCTGGCCCTGGTGTGGGCTGGCTGGTCCTGGTGGGCTGGCTGGCCCTGGTGTGCTGGCCCTGGCCCTGGTGTGGGCTGGCTGGCCCTGGTGGGCTGGCTGGCCGTGGTGGGCTGGCTGGCCCTGGTGTGGGCTGGCTGGCCCTGGCCCTGGTGTGGGCTGGCTGGCCCTGGTGGGCTGGCTGGTCCTGGTGGGCTGGCTGGCCCTGGTCCTGGTGGGCTGGCTGGCCCTGGTGGGCTGGCTGGCCCTGGTCCTGGTGGGCTGGCTGGTCCTGGTGGGCTGGCTGGCCCTGGTGGGCTGGCCCTGGCTGGCCCTGGCCCTGGTGTGGGCTGGCTGGCCCTGGTAGGCTGGCCCTGGTCCTGGTGGGCTGGCTGGCCCTGGTCCTGGTGGGCTGGCTGGTCCTGGTGGGCTGGCTGGTCCTAGTGGGCTGGCTCTAATTGTATTTCCACTGCCTATAGAACTTAGAAAGTTTATAAAGTTGCTAGGTAGCCAATGTGAATGTGCAGCTAGCTAGCTTTGCTAATGTTGCTAGCTAACTAGCTAGAATTTGTAGGAAGTCCTTTGGCTACAACTAGCTAGATAACTAGGTACTGTGGCTAGCGAGATGTTGAAGAATATGCTTTTGAGTATGATGATGTTTTCTTTATTACACATTGGATGGTGTATCAATTCACCCAGTCACTACCAAGATAAAGGTGTCCTACCTAACTCAGTTGTCGGAGAGGAAGGAAACCGCTCAGGGATTTCACCATGAGGCCAAAGGTGACTTTAAAACTGAGGATGGATCAAAAACATTGTAGTTACTCCACAATACTAACCTAAATTACAGATTGAAAACAAGGAAGTCTGTACAGAAAGCAAATATAAAAAAAAAAAACATGCATCCTGTTTGCAATAAGGCACAAAAGTAAAACTGCTAAAAATGTGGCCATTTTTTTTTTACTTTATGTCCTACAAAGCGTTATGTCAGGGACAAACCAAACACAACACATGGCTGAGTGCCACTCTTCATATTTTCAAGCATGGTGGCTGCATCATGTTATGCTTGTCATCGGCAAGGACTGGGGAGTTTTTTTGGGATAAAAAGAAATGGAATAGAGCTAAGCTAACCTCAACTAGCCGGTGCCCCCGCACATTGACTCTGCACCGGTACCCCCCTGTATATATAGCCTCCCTACTGTCACTTTATTTTACTGTATATATAGCCTCCCTACTGTCACTTTATTTTACTGTATATATAGCCTCCCTACTGTCACTTTATTTTACTGTATATATAGCCTCCCTACTGTTATTTTATTTTACTTCTGCTCTTTTTTTTCTCAACACTTTTTTTGTTGTTGTTTTATTTTTACTTTTTTTGTTAAAAATAAATGCACTGTTGGTTAAGGGCTGTAAGTAAGCATTTCACTGTGATGTCTGCACCTGTTGTATTCGGCGCATGTGACCAATACAATTTGATTTGATTTGATTTGATTTAAGCACAGGCAAAATCTTAGAGGAAAACCTGGTTCAGTCTGCTTTCCAACAGACACTGGGAGATGAATTCACCTTTCAGCAGGACAGTAACCTAAAACACAAGGCCAAATATACACTGGAGTTGTTTACCAAGAAGACATTGAATGTTCCTGAGTGGCCTAGTTACAGTTTGTTGAGAATCTATGGCAAATCAACAACCAACTTGACAGAGCTGTGAAAATATTGTACAATCCAGGTGTGCAAAGCTCTTAGTGACTTACCCAGAAAGACTCACAGCTGTAATCGCTGCCAAAGGTGATTCTAACATGTATTGACTCAGGGGTGTGAATACTTACATAAATGAGATGTTTCTGTATTTCATAGTCAATACATTTGCAAACATTTCTAAAAACATGTTTTCACTTTGTAGTTATGGGGTATTGTGTGTAGAAAAAAAAACATATTTAACCTATTTTGAATTCAGGCTGTAACACAACATGTGGAACGAGTCAAGGGGTATGAATACTTTCTGAAGGCATTGTAGATGTAACAATGGTGGAAACCCCCTCAAGCCAATGTTTACACCAATCCATTGCTTTTAAAGCAATCATGGGGAGTGTACATGTGCATGAATATAGCCACACCTAGCTAGGCACAGCAACACAGACCAGTTGGACCTGGACCTGTTACAACACAACACAGACCAAGGCTTTTTTCCAAATAGCACCCTATTCCCTATATAGTGCACTACTTTTGACAAGGGCCCATAGGGAAATAGGGTGCCATTTGGGACTCCGATATAAAATAACATGCACACTACCATGCTTCTTTTATCTGTGGAATCTCAGCCCACAGAGTTGACTTTGTATCCAACAGCAGAAATACCTTCTCCAACCTTGCTGGAGGCATTTGTACATTGTCTGAACTTCCTGTTTTTCATGCCGAAGCTCGGCTGAGTAAGATCCTGGGGTTTTTTGTTCGTTTTTTACAGTTGAAGTCGGAAGTTTACATACACTTAGGTTTGAGTCATTAAAACTTGTTTTTCAACCACTCCACAAATTTATTTTTAACAAACTATAGTTTTGGCAAGTCGGTTAGGACATCTACTTTGTGCATGACACAAGTAATTTTACCAACAATAGTTTACAGACAGATTATTTCACTTATAATTCACTGTATCACAATTCCAGTGGGTCAGAAGTTTACATACACTAAGTTGACTGTGCCTTTAAACAGCTTGCAAAATTCCAGAAAATGATGTCATGGCTTTGGAAGCTTCTGATAGGCTAATTGACATAATTTGAGTCAATTGGAGGTGTACCTGTGGATGTATTTCAAGGCCTACCTTCAAACTCAGTGCCTCTTTGCTTGACATCATAGGAAAATCGAAATAAATCATACAAGACCTCAGAAAAAATATGGTAGACCTCCACGAGTCTGGTTCATCCTTGGGAGCAATTTCCAAACGCCTGAAGGTACCACGTTCATCTGTACAAACAATAGTACGCAAGTATAAACACCATGGGACCACGCAGCCGTCATACCGCTCAGGAAGGAGACGTGTTCTGTATCCTAGAGATGAATGTACTTTGGTGCGAAAAGTGCAAATTAATCCCAGAACAAAAGCAAAGGACCTTGTAAAGATGCTGGAGGAAACAGGTACAAAAGTATCTATATCTACAGTAAAACGAGTCCTATATCGGCATAACCTGAAAGGCCGCTCAGTAAGGAAGAAGCCACTGCTCCAAAACCGCCATTAAAAAGCCAGACTACGGTTTGCAACTGCACATGGGGACAAAGATCGTACCTTTTGGAGGAAAAAGGGGGTTGCTTTCAAGCCAAAGAACACCATCCCAACCGTGAAGAACAGGGGTGGCAGCATTATGCTGTGGGGGTGCTTTGCTGCAGGAGGGACTGGTGCACTTCACAAAATAGATTGTATCATGAGGAAGGGAAATTATGTGGATATATTGAAGCAACATCTCAAGACATCAGTCAGGAAGATAAAACTTGGTCTTCCAAATGGATCTTCCAAATGGACAATGGCCCCAAGCATACTTCCAAAGTTGTGGCAAAATGGCTTAAGGACAACAAAGTCAAGGTATTGGAGTGGCCATCACAAAGCCCTGACCTCAATCCTATAGAAAATGTGTGGGCAGAACTGAAAAAGTGTGTGCGAGCAAGGAGACCTACAAACCTGACTCAGTTAAACCAGCTATCAAATCAAATCAAATCAAATTTTATTGGTCACATGCGCCGAATACAACAGGTGCAGACATTACAGTGAAATGCTTACTTACAGCCCTTAACCAACAGTGCATTTATTTTAAACAAAAAAGTAAAAATAAAACAACAACAACAAAAAAAGTGTTGAGAAAAAAAGAGCAGAAGTAAAATAAAATAACAGTAGGGAGGCTATATATACAGGGGGTACCGGTGCAGAGTCAATGTGCGGGGGCACCGGCTAGTTGAGGTAGTTGAAGTAATATGTACATGTGGGTAGAGTTAAAGTGACTATGCATAAATACTTAACAGAGTAGCAGCAGCGTAAAAAGGATGAGGTGGGGGGGCAGTGCAAATAGTCCGGGTAGCCATGATTAGCTGTTCAGGAGTCTTATGGCTTGGGGGTAGAAGCTGTTGAGAAGTCTTTTGGACCTAGACTTGGCACTCCGGTGTCAGGAGGAATGGGCCAAAATTCACCCAACTTATTGTGGGAAACTTGTGGAAGGCTACCCGAAACGTTTGACCCAAGTTAAACAATTTAAAGACAATGCTACCAAATACTAATTGAGTGTATGTAAACTTCTGACCCACTGGGAATGTGATGAAATAAATAAAAGCAGAAATAAATCATTCTCTCTACTATTATTCTGTTATTTCACATTCTTAAAATAAAGTGGTGATCCTAACTGACCTAAGACAGGGAATTTTCACTAGGATTAAATGTCAGGAATTGTAAAAAACGGAGTTTATATGTATTTGGCTAAGGTGTATGTAAACTTCCGACTTCAACTGTACATATGGCACATCAAGTTGAGATGTGCTTCTCCTTTGTCTGTGTCTCTGGGTCTCTGTTCAACTAGACTGGCTGTGTCTCTGTCTCTGTTCAACTAGACTGGCTGTGTCTCTGTCTCTGTTCATCTAGACTGGCTGTGTCTCTGGGTCTCAGTTCAACTAGACTGGCTGTGTCTCTGGGTCTCAGTTCAACTAGACTGGCTGTGTCCCTGGGTCTCAGTTCAACTAGACTGGCTGTGTCCCTGGGTCTCAGTTCAACTAGACTGGCTGTGTCTCTGTCTTTGTTAAACTAGACTGGCTGTGTCCCTGGGTCTCAGTTCAACTAGACTGGCTGTGTCCCTGGGTCTCAGTTCAACTAGACTGGCTGTGTCCCTGGGTCTCAGTTCAACTAGACTGGCTGTGTCCCTGGGTCTCTGTTCAACTAGACTGGCTGTGTCCCTGGGTCTCAGTTCAACTGGACTGGCTGTGTCCCTGGGTCTCAGTTCAACTAGACTGGCTGTGTCCCTGGGTCTCAGTTCAACTAGACTGGCTGTGTCCCTGGGTCTCTGTTCAACTAGACTGGCTGTGTCCCTGGGTCTCTGTTCAACTAGACTGGCTGTGTCCCTGGGTCTCTGTTCAACTAGACTGGCTGTGTCTCTGGGTCTCTGTTCATCTAGACTGGCTGTGTCCCTGGGTCTCTGTTCAACTAGACTGGCTGTGTCTCTGTCTTTGTTAAACTAGACTGGCTGTGTCTCTGGGTCTCAGTTCAACTAGACTGGCTGTGTCTCTGTCTCAGTTCAACTAGACTGGCTGTGTCCCTGGGTCTCAGTTCAACTAGACTGGCTGTGTCTCTGTCTCTGTTCAACTAGACTGGCTGTGTCCCTGGGTCTCAGTTCAACTGGCTTTGTTTGGTTTACTGTTCTGGTTTGGCCACATGTCAAAGTCAAGCGTTCCGGAGAAGATCACGTTTGATCTTTTAAATCAGTCGCCTTGTTTTTCTCACACTCTGACGTCACTAGTTTTCCTCTGAATGTTTTGGTGTTTATCCCAAATTGCTGTTTCCTACTTAGAGCACTACTTTAGACCAGAGAATGGCACCCTATTCCCTACTTAGAGCACTACTTTAGACCAGAGAATGGCACCCTATTCCCTACTTAGTGCACTACTTTTGTCTAGATCCCTATGGACCCTTGTCTAAAGTAGTGCACTATGTAGGGAATAGGGTGCTATTCTCTGGTCTAAAGTAGTGCTCTATATAGGGAATAGGGTGCCATTCTCTGGTCTAAAGTAGTGCACTATATAGGGAATAGGGTGCCATTCTCTGGTCTAAAGTAGTGCACTATATAGAGAATATGGTGCCATTCTCTGGTCTAAAGTAGTGCTCTATATAGGGAATAGGGTGCCATTCTCTGGTCTAAAGTAGTGCACTATATAGGGAATAGGGTGCCATTCTCTGGTCTAAAGTAGTGCACTATATAGAGAATATGGTGCCATTCTCTGGTCTAAAGTAGTGCTCTATATAGGGAATAGGGTGCCATTCTCTGGTCTAAAGTAGTGCACTATATAGGGAATAGGGTGCCATTCTCTGGTCTAAAGTAGTGCACTATATAGGGAATAGGGTGCCATTCTCTGGTCTAAAGTAGTGCACTATATAGGGAATAGGGTGGCATTCTCTGGTCTAAAGTAGTGCACTATATAGGGAATAGGGTGGCATTCTCTGGTCTAAAGTAGTGCACTATATAGGGAATAGGGTGCCATTCTCTGGTCTAAAGTAGTGCACTATATAGAGAATAGGGTGCCATTCTCTGGTCTAAAGTAGTGCACTATATAGAGAATAGGGTGCCATTCTCTGGTCTAAAGTAGTGCACTATATAGAGAATAGGGTGCCATTCTCTGGTCTAAAGTAGTGCACTATATAGGGAATAGGGTGGCATTTGAGACGCATCCTGTCATCTCTAATTGTCAAGTGGAACTGCAGTACACAACGCCCCTCTGATATCCATCTCAGCTTGGCTCTATCCCTCTCCCTCAGGCAGTATCATAAACAACATTGTGAAACCATTAGCTACACAAAACATCACTTTAACACACATCCAAGACTAAATAATATACATTTACGTCATTTAGCAGACGCTCTTATCCAGAGCGACTTACAAATTGGTGCATTCACCTTATAGCCAGTGGGACAACCACTTTACAATATATATTATTATTATTATTTTATTTTTTGGGGGGTTGGGGTAAGGGGGGGTAGAAGGATTACTTTATCCTATCCCAGGTATTCCTTAAAGAGGTGGGGTTTCAAGTGTCTCCAGAAGGTGGTGAGTGACTCCGCTGTCCTGGCGTCGTGAGGGAGCTTGTTCCACCATTGGGGTGCCAGAGTAGCGAACAGTTTTGATCCATCTGACAAATAAGGACTGTTCTATTACAGAACCATTCCAACATAGCTGGCTGCTTGGCTGTTTGGCATTTAGCACATCACACACGACCTCATACAGCCAAGATCCAAGCCAAGACTCCATCACTCATTTCGGAATTGCTCAGAATTCCATAGTGATTATCTGTTAATACTCTATTAGGCAAAAAGTGGAACCGCCGAGCACACATGCCCAATCCCTTGGCCAGCACGCAGACACATCCATGAACAGCCCTTGGCCAGCACGCAGACACATCCATGAACAGACCTTGGCCAGCACGCAGACACAACCATGAACAGACAGAGGGACTAGGGTTGGGTTTAGTTCAGACCCCATACCAGCCCTTCCTACCGCCACAGGCCCCTGCTCCCTCGCACACATAACCCCTACTATGGACACAGCTCCACTCCCTCAGACCCTATAGCCAGGCAGCTCCACTCCCTCAGACCCTATAGCCAGGCAGCTCCACTCCCTCAGACCCTATAGCCAGGCAGCTCCACTCCCTCAGACCCTATAGCCAGCTGGAACACAGCTCCACTCCCTCAGACCCTATAGCCAGCTGGAACACAGCTCCACTCCCTCAGACCCTATAGCCAGCTGGAACACAGCTCCACTCCCTCAGACCCTATAGCCAGCTGGAACACAGCTCCACTCCCTCAGACCCTATAGCCAGCTGGAACACAGCTCCACTCCCTCAGACCCTATAGCCAGCTGGAACACATCTCCACTCCCTCAGACCCTATAGCCAGGCAGCTCCACTCCCTCAGACCCTATAGCCAGCTGGAACACAGCTCCACTCCCTCAGACCCTATAGCCAGCTGGAACACAGCTCCACTCCCTCAGACCCTATAGCCAGGCAGCTCCACTCCCTCAGACCCTATAGCCAGCTGGAACACAGCTCCACTCCCTCAGACCCTATAGCCAGCTGGAACACAGCTCCACTCCCTCAGACCCTATAGCCAGCTGGAACACAGCTCCACTCCCTCAGACCCTATAGCCAGCTGGAACACAGCTCCACTCCCTCAGACCTTATAGCCAGCTGGAACACAGCTCCACTCCCTCAGACCCTATAGCCAGGCAGCTCCACTCCCTCAGACCCTATAGCCAGCTGGAACACAGCTCCACTCCCTCAGACCCTATAGCCAGCTGGAACACATCTCCACTCCCTCAGACCCTATAGCCAGCTAGAACACAGCTCCACTCCCTCAGACCCTATAGCCAGCTGGAACACAGCTCCACTCCCTCAGACCCTATAGCCAGCTGGAACACAGCTCCACTCCCTCAGACCCTATAGCCAGCTGGAACACAGCTCCACTCCCTCAGACCCTATAGCCAGCTGGAACACAGCTCCACTCCCTCAGACCCTATAGCCAGCTGGAACACAGCTCCACTCCCTCAGACCCTATAGCCAGGCAGCTCCACTCCCTCAGACCCTATAGCCAGCTGGAACACAGCTCCACTCCCTCAGACCCTATAGCCAGCTGGAACACATCTCCACTCCCTCAGACCCTATAGCCAGCTAGAACACAGCTCCACTCCCTCAGACCCTATAGCCAGCTGGAACACAGCTCCACTCCCTCAGACCCTATAGCCAGCTGGAACACAGCTCCACTCCCTCAGACCCTATAGCCAGCTGGAACACAGCTCCACTCCCTCAGACCCTATAGCCAGCTGGAACACAGCTCCACTCCCTCAGACCCTATAGCCAGGCAGCTCCACTCCCTCAGACCCTATAGCCAGCTGGAACACAGCTCCACTCCCTCAGACCCTATAGCCAGCTGGAACACAGCTCCACTCCCTCAGACCCTATAGCCAGCTGGAACAAAGCTCCACTCCCTCAGACCCTATAGCCAGCTGGAACACAGCTCCACTCCCTCAGACCCTATAGCCAGCTGGAACACAGCTCCACTCCCTCAGACCCTATAGCCAGGCAGCTCCACTCCCTCAGACCCTATAGCCAGGCAGCTCCACTCCCTCAGACCCTATAGCCAGCTGGAACACAGCTCCACTCCCTCAGACCATATAGCCAGCTGGAACACAGCTCCACTCCCTCAGACCCTATAGCCAGCTGGAACACAGCTCCACTCCCTCATACCCTATAACCAGCTGGAACACAGGTCCACTCCCTCAGACCCTATAGCCAGCTGGAACACAGCTCCACTCCCTCAGACCCTATAGCCAGCTGGAACACAGCTCCACTCCCTCAGACCCTATAGCCAGCTGGAACACAGCTCCACTCCCTCAGACCCTATAGCCAGCTGGAACACAGCTCCACTCCCTCAGACCCTATAGCCAGCTGGAACACAGCTCCACTCCCTCAGACCCTATAGCCAGCTGGAACACAGCTCCACTCCCTCAGACCCTATAGCCAGCTGGAACACAGCTCCACTCCCTCAGACCCTATAACCAGCTGGAACACAGCTCCACTCCCTCAGACCCTATAGCCAGCTGGAACACAGCTCCACTCCCTCAGACCCTATAGCCAGGCAGCTCCACTCCCTCAGACCCTATAGCCAGCTGGAACACAGCTCCACTCCCTCAGACCCTATAGCCAGCTAGAACACAGCTCCACTCCCTCAGACCCTATAACCAGCTGGAACACAGCTCCACTCCCTCAGACCCTATAGCCAGCTAGAACACAGCTCCACTCCCTCAGACCCTATAGCCAGGCAGCTCCACTCCCTCAGACCCTATAGCCAAGCAGCTCCACTCCCTCAGACCCTATAGCCAGCTGGAACACAGCTCCACTCCCTCAGACCCTATAGCCAGCTGGAACACAGCTCCACTCCCTCAGACACTATAGCCAGCTGGAACACAGCTCCACTCCCTCAGACCCTATAGCCAGCTGGAACACAGCTCCACTCCCTCAGACCATATAGCCAGCTGGAACACAGCTCCACTCCCTCAGACCCTATAGCCAGCTGGAACACAGCTCCACTCCCTCAGACCCTATAGCCAGCTGGAACACAGCTCCACTCCCTCAGACCCTATAGCCAGCTGGAACACAGCTCCACTCCCTCAGACCCTATAGCCAGCTGGAACACAGCTCCACTCCCTCAGACCCTATAACCAGCTAGAACACAGCTCCACTCCCTCAGACCCTATAGCCAGCTGGAACACAGCTCCACTCCCTCAGACCCTATAGCCAGGCAGCTCCACTCCCTCAGACCCTATAGCCAGCTGGAACACAGCTCCACTCCCTCAGACCCTATAGCCAGCTGGAACACAGCTCCACTCCCTCAGACCCTATAGCCAGGCAGTTCCACTCCCTCAGACCCTATAGCCAGGCAGCTCCACTCCCTCAGACCCTATAGCCAGCTGGAACACAGCTCCACTCCCTCAGACCCTATAACCAGCTGGAACACAGCTCCACTCCCTCAGACCCTATAACCAGGCAGCTCCACTCCCTCAGACCCTATAGCCAGCTAGAACACAGCTCCACTCCCTCAGACCCTATAACCAGCTGGAACACAGCTCCACTCCCTCAGACCCTATAACCAGCTGGAACACAGCTCCACTCCCTCAGACCCTATAGCCAGCTAGAACACAGCTCCACTCCCTCAGACCCTATAGCCAGCTGGAACACAGCTCCACTCCCTCAGACCCTATAGCCAGCTAGAACACAGCTCCACTCCCTCAGACCCTATAGCCAGCTGGAACACAGCTCCACTCCCTCAGACCCTATAGCCAGCTGGAACACAGCTCCACTCCCTCAGACCCTATAGCCAGCTAGAACACAGCTCCACTCCCTCAGACCCTATAACCAGCTGGAACACAGCTCCACTCCCTCAGACCCTATAGCCAGCTGGAACACAGCTCCACTCCCTCAGACCCTATAGCCAGCTGGAACACAGCTCCACTCCCTCAGACCCTATAGCCAGGCAGCTCCACTCCCTCAGACCCTATAGCCAGCTGGAACACAGCTCCACTCCCTCAGACCCTATAGCCAGCTGGAACACAGCTCCACTCCCTCAGACCCTATAGCCAGCTGGAACACAGCTCCACTCCCTCAGACCCTATAGCCAGCTGGAACACAGCTCCACTCCCTCAGACCCTATAGCCAGCTGGAACACAGCTCCACTCCCTCAGACCCTATAGCCAGGCAGCTCCACTCCCTCAGACCCTATAGCCAGCTGGAACACAGCTCCACTCCCTCAGACCCTATAGCCAGCTGGAACACAGCTCCACTCCCTCAGACCCTATAGCCAGCTGGGACACAGCTCCACTCCCTCAGACCCTATAGCCAGCTAGAACACAGCTCCACTCCCTCAGACCCTATAGCCAGCTGGAACACAGCTCCACTCCCTCAGACCCTATAGCCAGCTGGAACACAGCTCCACTCCCTCAGACCCTATAGCCAGCTGGAACACAGCTCCACTCCCTCAGACCCTATAGCCAGCTGGAACACAGCTCCACTCCCTCAGACCCTATAGCCAGGCAGCTCCACTCCCTCAGACCCTATAGCCAGCTGGAACACAGCTCCACTCCCTCAGACCCTATAGCCAGCTGGAACACATCTCCACTCCCTCAG
The DNA here is from genome assembly GCF_964263955.1 of Coregonus lavaretus. Taxonomy (NCBI): domain Eukaryota; kingdom Metazoa; phylum Chordata; class Actinopteri; order Salmoniformes; family Salmonidae; genus Coregonus; species Coregonus lavaretus. The sequence continues at coordinate 172,328 of NW_028166641.1, forward strand.
ACCCTATAGCCAGCTAGAACACAGCTCCACTCCCTCAGACCCTATAGCCAGCTGGAACACAGCTCCACTCCCTCAGACCCTATAGCCAGCTGGAACACAGCTCCACTCCCTCAGACCCTATAGCCAGCTGGAACACAGCTCCACTCCCTCAGACCCTATAGCCAGCTGGAACACAGCTCCACTCCCTCAGACCCTATAGCCAGGCAGCTCCACTCCCTCAGACCCTATAGCCAGCTGGAACACAGCTCCACTCCCTCAGACCCTATAGCCAGCTGGAACACATCTCCACTCCCTCAGACCCTATAGCCAGCTAGAACACAGCTCCACTCCCTCAGACCCTATAGCCAGCTGGAACACAGCTCCACTCCCTCAGACCCTATAGCCAGCTGGAACACAGCTCCACTCCCTCAGACCCTATAGCCAGCTGGAACACAGCTCCACTCCCTCAGACCCTATAGCCAGCTGGAACACAGCTCCACTCCCTCAGACCCTATAGCCAGCTGGAACACAGCTCCACTCCCTCAGACCCTATAGCCAGCTGGAACACAGCTCCACTCCCTCAGACCCTATAGCCAGCTGGGACACAGCTCCACTCCCTCAGACCCTATAGCCAGCTGGAACACAGCTCCACTCCCTCAGACCCTATAGCCAGCTGGAACACAGCTCCACTCCCTCAGACCCTATAGCCAGCTGGAACACAGCTCCACTCCCTCAGACCCTATAGCCAGGCAGCTCCACTCCCTCAGACCCTATAGCCAGCTGGAACACAGCTCCACTCCCTCAGACCCTATAGCCAGCTGGAACACAGCTCCACTCCCTCAGACCCTATAGCCAGCTGGGACACAGCTCCACTCCCTCAGACCCTATAGCCAGCTAGAACACAGCTCCACTCCCTCAGACCCTATAGCCAGCTGGAACACAGCTCCACTCCCTCAGACCCTATAGCCAGCTGGAACACAGCTCCACTCCCTCAGACCCTATAGCCAGCTGGAACACAGCTCCACTCCCTCAGACCCTATAGCCAGCTGGAACACAGCTCCACTCCCTCAGACCCTATAGCCAGCTGGAACACAGCTCCACTCCCTCAGACCCTATAGCCAGCTGGAACACATCTCCACTCCCTCAGACCCTATAGCCAGCTAGAACACAGCTCCACTCCCTCAGACCCTATAGCCAGCTGGAACACAGCTCCACTCCCTCAGACCCTATAGCCAGCTGGAACACAGCTCCACTCCCTCAGACCCTATAGCCAGCTAGAACACAGCTCCACTCCCTCAGACCCTATAGCCAGCTGGAACACAGCTCCACTCCCTCAGACCCTATAGCCAGCTGGAACACAGCTCCACTCCCTCAGACCCTATAACCAGCTGGAACACAGCTCCACTCCCTCAGACCCTATAACCAGGCAGCTCCACTCCCTCAGACCCTATAGCCAGCTAGAACACAGCTCCACTCCCTCAGACCCTATAACCAGCTGGAACCCAGCTCCACTCCCTCAGACCCTATAGCCAGCTAGAACACAGCTCCACTCCCTCAGACCCTATAGCCAGCTGGAACACAGCTCCACTCCCTCAGACCCTATAGCCAGCTGGAACACAGCTCCACTCCCTCAGACCCTATAACCAGCTGGAACACAGCTCCACTCCCTCAGACCCTATAACCAGGCAGCTCCACTCCCTCAGACCCTATAGCCAGCTAGAACACAGCTCCACTCCCTCAGACCCTATAACCAGCTGGAACACAGCTCCACTCCCTCAGACCCTATAACCAGCTGGAACACAGCTCCACTCCCTCAGACCCTATAGCCAGCTGGAACACAGCTCCACTCCCTCAGACCCTATAGCCAGCTGGAACACAGCTCCACTCCCTCAGACCCTATAGCCAGCTGGAACACAGCTCCACTCCCTCAGACCCTATAGCCAGCTGGAACACAGCTCCACTCCCTCAGACCCTATAGCCAGCTGGAACACAGCTCCACTCCCTCAGACCCTATAGCCAGCTGGAACACAGCTCCACTCCCTCAGACCCTATAGCCAGCTGGAACACAGCTCCACTCCCTCAGACCCTATAGCCAGCTAGAACACAGCTCCACTCCCTCAGACCCTATAGCCAGCTGGAACACAGCTCCACTCCCTCAGACCCTATAGCCAGCTGGAACACAGCTCCACTCCCTCAGACCCTATAGCCAGCTGGAACACAGCTCCACTCCCTCAGACCCTATAGCCAGCTGGAACACAGCTCCACTCCCTCAGACCCTATAGCCAGCTGGAACACAGCTCCACTCCCTCAGACCCTATAGCCAGGCAGCTCCACTCCCTCAGACCCTATAGCCAGCTGGAACACAGCTCCACTCCCTCAGACCCTATAGCCAGCTGGAACACATCTCCACTCCCTCAGACCCTATAGCCAGCTAGAACACAGCTCCACTCCCTCAGACCCTATAGCCAGCTGGAACACAGCTCCACTCCCTCAGACCCTATAGCCAGCTGGAACACAGCTCCACTCCCTCAGACCCTATAGCCAGCTGGAACACAGCTCCACTCCCTCAGACCCTATAGCCAGCTGGAACACAGCTCCACTCCCTCAGACCCTATAGCCAGCTGGAACACAGCTCCACTCCCTCAGACCCTATAGCCAGCTGGAACACAGCTCCACTCCCTCAGACCCTATAGCCAGCTGGAACACAGCTCCACTCCCTCAGACCCTATAGCCAGCTGGAACACAGCTCCACTCCCTCAGACCCTATAGCCAGCTGGAACACAGCTCCACTCCCTCAGACCCTATAGCCAGCTGGAACACAGCTCCACTCCCTCAGACCCTATAGCCAGGCAGCTCCACTCCCTCAGACCCTATAGCCAGCTGGAACACAGCTCCACTCCCTCAGACCCTATAGCCAGCTGGAACACATCTCCACTCCCTCAGACCCTATAGCCAGCTAGAACACAGCTCCACTCCCTCAGACCCTATAGCCAGCTGGAACACAGCTCCACTCCCTCAGACCCTATAGCCAGCTGGAACACAGCTCCACTCCCTCAGACCCTATAGCCAGCTGGAACACAGCTCCACTCCCTCAGACCCTATAGCCAGCTGGAACACAGCTCCACTCCCTCAGACCCTATAGCCAGCTGGAACACAGCTCCACTCCCTCAGACCCTATAGCCAGCTGGAACACAGCTCCACTCCCTCAGACCCTATAGCCAGCTGGAACACAGCTCCACTCCCTCAGACCCTATAGCCAGCTGGAACACAGCTCCACTCCCTCAGACCCTATAGCCAGGCAGCTCCACTCCCTCAGACCCTATAACCAGCTAGAACACAGCTCCACTCCCTCAGACCCTATAACCAGGCAGCTCCACTCCCTCAGACCCTATAGCCAGCTGGAACACAGCTCCACTCCCTCAGACCCTATAGCCAGCTGGAACACAGCTCCACTCCCTCAGACCCTATAGCCAGCTGGAACACAGCTCCACTCCCTCAGACCCTATAGCCAGCTGGAACACAGCTCCACTCCCTCAGACCCTATAGCCAGGCAGCTCCACTCCCATACCAGGGACCTGGGGCTTAAGCTGCATAGCACATTATGAAATGCTGTTTGTCAAGTGATTAATCATGGTCGCATAAATATTATAGCAGACATTAAAGATCAAAAGCATATTCCAGTTAGTCATGGAGAACAGAGAGGAGAGGCGAGAGGAGAACATTTACATTTTAGTCATTTAGCAGACGCTCTTATCCAGAGCGACTTACAGTTAAGTGAATACATATATTTTTTTTGTATACTGGCCCCCCGTGGGAATCGAACCCACAACCCTGGCGTTGCAAACGCCATGCTCTATCAACTGAGCTACATCCCTGCCGGCCATTCCCTCCCCTACCCTGGGCCAATTGTGCGCCGCCCATGAGTCTCCCGGTCGCGGCCGGCTGCGACAGAGCCTGGATTCGAACCAGGATCTCTAGTGGCACAGCTAGCACTGCGATGCAGTGCCTTAGACCACTGCGCCACTCAGGAGACTCCTCCACCCCCTAACTCCTCCACCCCCTCTCCCTCCTCCCTCCTCCAAGAGAGGGGAGGAGAAGAGGAGAGAGAAGAGAGGGGTGAGGAGGAGAGAAGAGAGGAGGAGAGGACAGGAGAGGAGAGGAGAGGAGAGGAGAGGAGAGGAGAGGAGAGGAGAGGAAAAAAAGAGCCACTTACTTGCAGCCACCTGGCTCTTTGCAGTGTCCATGTTCTGTACTGCAGCCCTGCCGGCAGATAGCTGGAGGGGAGAGAGGGAGGGAGGGAGGGGTGGAGGGATAGAGGGAGGGAAGGAGGGGAGAGAGGGAGAGAGGGAGGGATAGAGGGAGGGGAGATGGGGTGGAGGGGAGAGGGAGGGAAGGAGGGGAGAGAGGGAGATGGGGTGGAGAGGGGAGAGGGAGGGAAGGAGGGGAGAGAGGGAGATGGGGTGGAGGAGTTAGGGGGTGGAGGAGTTAGAGGGTGGAGGAGGGAGAGGGGGTGGAGGAGGGAGAGGGGGTGGAGGAGGGAGAGGGGGTGGAGGAGGGAGAGGGTGGAGGAGGGAGAGAGGGTGGAGGAGGGAGATGGGGTGGAGGAGTTAGGGGGTGGAGGAGGGAGAGGGGGTGGAGGGGTTAGGGGGTGGAGGAGGGAGAGGGTGGAGGAGGGAGAGGGGGTGGAGGAGTTAGAGGGTGGAGGAGGGAGAGGGGGTGGAGGAGTTAGAGGGTGGAGGAGTTAGGGGGTGGAGGAGGGAGAGGGGGTGGAGGAGGGAGAGGGGGTGGAGGAGGGTTAGGGGGTGGAGGAGTTAGGGGTGGAGGAGTTAGAGGGTGGAGGGGTTAGGGGGTGGAGGAGGGAGAGGGGGTGGAGGAGTTAGATGGTGGAGGGGTTAGGGGGTGGAGGAGGGAGAGGGGGTGGTGGAGGAGGGAGAGGGTGGAGGAGGGAGAGGGGGTGGAGGAGTTAGAGGGTGGAGGAGGGAGAGGGGGTGGAGGAGTTAGAGGGTGGAGGAGTTAGGGGGTGGAGGAGGGAGAGGGGGTGGAGGAGGGAGAGGGGGTGGAGGAGGGTTAGGGGGTGGAGGAGGAGTTAGGGGTGGAGGAGTTAGAGGGTGGAGGGGTTAGGGGGTGGAGGAGGGAGAGGGGGGTGGAGGAGTTAGATGGTGGAGGGGTTAGGGGGTGGAGGAGGGGAGAGGGGGTGGAGGAGGGAGATGGGTGGAGGAGGGAGAGGGGGTGGAGGGAGGGTTAGGGGTGGAGGAGTTAGGGGTGGAGGAGGGAGGGGTGGAGGAGTTAGGGGTGGTGGAGGGGTTAGGGGGTGGAGGAGTTAGGGGGTGGAGGAGGGAGAGGGGGTGGAGGAGTTAGGGGGTGGAGGAGTTAGAGGGTGGAGGAGGGTTAGGGGGTGGAGGAGGGAGAGGGGGTGGAGGAGTTAGAGGGTGGAGGAGTTAGGGGGTGGAGGAGGGAGAGGGGGTGGAGGAGGGAGAGGGGGTGGAGGAGTTAGGGGGTGGAGGTGGTAGAGGGGGAGGTGGTGGAAGGGGAGGTGGTGGAGGGGGAGGTGGTGGAAGGGGAGGTGGTGGAAGGGGAGGTGGTGGAGGGGGAGGTGGTGGAAGTGGAGGTGGGGGAGGGGGAGGTGGTGGAAGGGGAGGTGGTGGAAGGGGAGGTGGGGGAGGGGGAGGTGGTGGAAGGGGAGGTGGTGGAAGTGGAGGTGGGGGAGGAGGGAGAGGGGGTGGAGGAGGGAGAGGGGGTGGAGGAGGGAGAGGGGGTGGAGGAGTTAGAGGGTGGAGGAGTTAGGGGGTGGAGGAGGGTTAGGGGGTGGAGGAGGGGTTAGGGGGTGGAGGAGGGAGAGGGGGTGGAGGAGTTAGGGGGTGGAGGAGTTAGAGGGTGGAGGAGGGTTAGGGGGTTGAGGAGTTAGGGGGTGGAGGAGGGGTTAGGGGGTGGAGGAGTTAGGGGGTGGAGGAGGGGTTAGGGGGTGGAGGAGTTAGGGGGTGGAGGAGGGAGAGGGGGTGGAGGAGTTAGGGGGTGGAGGAGTTAGGGGGTGGAGGAGGGTTAGGGGGTGGAGGAGGGAGAGGGGGTGGAGGAGTTAGAGGGTGGAGGAGTTAGGGGGTGGAGGAGTTAGGGGGTGGAGGAGGGAGAGGGGGTGGAGGAGGGAGAGGGGGTGGAGGAGTTAGGGGGTGGAGGTGGTGGAAGGGGAGGTGGTGGAAGGGGAGGTGGTGGAAGGGGAGGTGGTGGAAGGGGAGGTGGGGGAGGGGGAGGTGGTGGAAGGGGAGGTGGTGGAAGAAAGCATGAACGTCACTAACAGCTGAAATATTGGCAGTTTGGCACCTGATGTCTATTGAATAGATAGTAAGTTCATCAACAACTTGAACATCCTTCCTAGTGTTTTCAAAACCTTGTATTCCCCTTTCTGCAACACCCGAAACAATCAATATTATCATCATTCTATAGCCTCAAACTGTCCCTGTCTCTTCCGCTCTCTGGATAGAGACCATCTTTCTGTCTATGTACAGACGGCCCCTCTCTCCCAGCCTACATGTACTTTATCCATTTAACCAGAAGAAGACCCTTTAGGTTGAAACCTTCCACGAAGGGATAACAAGAAGTTAGCAGGAAGGAGTCCGTTTATACATACGTGTGTTACATTCTAGTCCAGACCAGCCCTCCAGACAGGTCTTATTCCCGTTGTAGTCGCAGGTGTAGTGTCCGAAGAAGTCGTCTCGGGGCCGGCAGAACTTGTTGCATCCGAAGCCATAGTAGTGGTCGTCACAGCTGACCCGGATCTGATAGTCAAACTGACCAATAGGACCGTTGTGGCTGAGCTTCTGCCACCGGTGACTGGGGTTGATCATCCCACTGTGGGATGCCTTCTCGATCACCTGACCATCGCCACCTAGTGGGTTAAAGATATACAACCGGTTAGAATATATAGTTAACAGGTTACTATCCTTACGAGAAAGACAGACATTCACCGTTTGCAAAAAAAAAAAAAGACTGTTCAATGCATGGCTGAGCGCGTATAGGGTATCACAGTAGGAGTCACAAAGTCCCATAAAACCAAGAGGTCAAACAGGGAAATGGTTCCAATCGTTTTTCCCATAGGGGGATTTTGGAAACACTTAAAATAAGGGCTGTGTTTCGTGTAGGCTTGCCCTGGCTTGACGTTTTGATAACCATCTAAATCTCTCTAGGACAAGGTGACTTTTATCAATATATTCGCCTGTATTTACCCCCCAAAAATGAAATACTAATTAGCTGCTAATGTCGCTATCATAAAGAACTACAAATGCCATGATGATCTGGACGAGACTGCCGAATCAAGGCAAAGGTAAGAATCTCTGGATTAACTATCTATTGTTAGCTAAATTTAGTAATTAATAAATCGGCTACATTTCTTTAAATGCACAACTTTGTGAACTGTCTTGTGCAAGTTTTAAATTGACACAATACCTGTTAGCAAAGGTGTCCTCTAGAGATGACGTGCAGGAGCTTGCAGGGATTTGTAGTTTTTCATCATGTCTACTTAGCATTTTTGAATCTCAGAGTAAATAGAGCCGACTATATTGATAAAAGTCACCTTGTCCAGAGAGATTTAGATGGTTATCAAAACGTCAAGCCAGGGTAAGCCTACACGAAACACAACCCTTATTTGAAGTGTTTCTAAAATCCCCCTATGGGAAAAATAAATGGTGGAAAAACTATTGAAACCATTTCCCTGTTTGACCGCAAGGTGGGATGGGTATTAGGACTCCTCCACTGTGGGGCGCTTTTGTACATGAACCATTAAAATGCAAAAATACATGTTGGTTATATCAGTTTGTCCTAGTGTCATATCTATACTGAACAAAAATATAAAAAGTTACAGTTCATATAAGGAAATCAGTCAATTGAAATAAATTAATTAGGCCCTAATCTATGGATTTCACATGACTGGGAATACAGATATGAGTCTGTTGGTCACAAATACAGTACCTTAAAAAACAGAATGGGCCTCACAATGGGCCTAAGGATCTCGTCATGGAATTTCTGTGTATTCAAATTGCCATCGATAAAATGCAATTGTGTTCGTTGTGTGTAGCTAATAGCTTCTTGATATGCCACACTTGTCAGGTGGATGGATTATCTGCCTGCCCATACCATAACCCCACCATGGGGCACTCAGCTCGTTGACATCAGCAAACAGCTCGCCCACACAACGCCATAAATGGTCTGCAATTGTGAGGCAGGTTGGACGTAATAGTCCATATAATAGACCTATGACACTAATATAATATGATGATGTCCATATACAGTGGGGGAAAAAAAGTATTTAGTCAGCCACCAATTGTGCAAGTTCTCCCACTTAAAAAGATGAGAGAGGCCTGTAATTTTCATCATAGGTACACGTCAACTATGACAGACAAAATGAGATTTTTTTTCTCCAGAAAATCACATTGTAGGATTTTTTATGAATTTATTTGCAAATTATGGTGGAAAATAAGTATTTGGTCAATAACAAAAGTTTCTCAATACTTTGTTATATACCCTTTGTTGGCAATGACACAGGTCAAACGTTTTCTGTAAGTCTTCACAAGGTTTTCACACACTGTTGCTGGTATTTTGGCCCATTCCTCCATGCAGATCTCCTCTAGAGCAGTGATGTTTTGGGGCTGTCGCTGGGCAACACAGACTTTCAACTCCCTCCAAAGATTTTCTATGGGGTTGAGATCTGGAGACTGGCTAGGCCACTCCAGGACCTTGAAATGCTTCTTACGAAGCCACTCCTTCGTTGCCCGGGCGGTGTGTTTGGGATCATTGTCATGCTGAAAGACCCAGCCACGTTTCATCTTCAATGCCCTTGCTGATGGAAGGAGGTTTTCAATCAAAATCTCACGATACATGGCCCCATTCATTCTTTCCTTTACACGGATCAGTCGTCCTGGTCCCTTTGCAGAAAAACAGCCTCAAAGCATGATGTTTCCACCCCCATGCTTCACAGTATGTATGGTGTTCTTTGGATGCAACTCAGCATTCTTTGTCCTCCAAACACGACGAGTTGAGTTTTTACCAAAAAGTTATTTTGGTTTCATCTGACCATATGACATTCTCCCAATCCTCTTCTGGATCATCCAAATGCACTCTAGCAAACTTCAGACGGGCCTGGACATGTACTGGCTTAAGCAGGGGGATACGTCTGGCACTGCAGGATTTGAGTCCCTGGCGGCGTAGTGTGTTACTGATGGTAGGCTTTGTTACTTTGGTCCCAGCTCTCTGCAGGTCATTCACTAGGTCCCCCCGTGTGGTTCTGGGATTTTTGCTCACCGTTCTTGTGATCATTTTGACCCCACGGGGTGAGATCTTGCGTGGAGCCCCAGATCGAGGGAGATTATCAGTGGTCTTGTATGTTTTCCATTTCCTAATAATTGCTCCCACAGTTGATTTCTTCAAACCAAGCTGCTTACCTATTGCAGATTCAGTCTTCCCAGCCTGGTGCAGGTCTACAATTTTGTTTCTGGTGTCCTTTGACAGCTCTTTGGTCTTGGCCATAGCGGAGTTTGGAGTGTGACTGTTTGAGGTTGTGGACAGGTGTCTTTTATACTGATAACAAGTTCAAACAGGTGCCATTAATACAGGTAGCGAGTGGAGGACAGAGGAGCCTCTTAAAGAAGAAGTTACAGGTCTGTGAGAGCCAGAAATCTTGCTTGTTTGTAGGTGACCAAATACTTATTTTCCACCATAATTTGCAAATAAATTCATTAAAAATCCTACAATGTGATTTTCCGGAGAAAAAAAATTCTCAATTTGTCTGTCACAGTTGACGTGTACCTATGATGAAAATTACAGGCCTCTCATCTTTTTAAGTGGGAGAATTTGCACATTTGGTGGCTGACTAAATACTTTTTTTCCCCACTGTATAACAGGCTCATTGATCATTAAGCATCTTCATTTATAACACGTATTGATGATGGCACAATACATTTACATTTAGGTCATTTAGCAGATGCTCATATCCAGAGCAACTAATAGGAGACCAGAAGAGGAATCAGTGGTTTAGGATAAACATAAATATGAGAAGTATATAATATGATAGTTTAAAAACAAGTAGCAGTAGAAATAGTGAAAATGTGTCTGATGCTATCTGCTGGTGCCAACAAGATCTATAAGGTCTACGGTTGTACACACTACCAGTCAAAAGTTTGGACAAACCTACTCATTCAAAGGTTTTTTCTTAATTTTTACTATTTTCTACATTGTCGAATAATAGTGAAGACATCAAAACTATGAAATAACACATATGGAATCATGTAGTAACCAAAAAAGTGTTAAACAAATAAATATATGTTCATATTTTTCATTCTTCAAAGTAGCCACCCTTTGCCTTGATGACAGCTTTGCACACTCTTGGCATTCTCTCAACCAGCTTCACCTGGAATGCTTTTCCAACAGTGTTGAAGGAGTTCCCACATATACTGAGCACTTGTTGGCTGCTTTTCCTTCACTCTGCGGTCCAACTCATCCCAAACCATCTCAATTGGGTTGAGGTCGGGGGATTGTGGAGGCCAGGTCATCTGATGCAGCCCTCCTTCACTCTCCTTCTTGGTCAAATAGCCCTTACACAGCCTGGAGGTGTGTTGGGTCATTGTCTTGTTGAAAAACAAATTATAGTCCGACTAAGCGCAAACTAAATGGGATGGCGTATCGCTGCAGAATGCTGTGGTAGCCATGCTGGTTAAGTGTGCCTTGAATTCTAAATAAAATCACTGACAGTGTCACCAGCAAAGCACCCCCACACCACCTCCTCCATGCTTCACGGTGGGAACCACACATGCAGAGATCATCCGTTCACCAACTCTGCGTCTCACAAAGACACGGCGGTTGGAACCAAAAATCTCAAATTTGGACTCATCAGACCCAAAGACAGATTTCCACCGGTCTAATGTCCATTGCTCATGTTTCTTGGCCCAAGCAAGTCTCTTCTTATTATTGGTGTCCTTTAGTAGTGGTTTCTTTGCAGCAATTCGACCATGAAGGCCTGATTCACGCAGTCTCCTCTGAACAGTTGATGTTGAGATATGTCTGTTGCTTGAACTCTGTGACACATTTATTTGGGCTGCAATTTCTGAGGCTGGTAACTAATGAACTTATCCTCTGCAGCAGAAGTAACTCTGGGTCTTCCTTTCCTGTGACGGTCCTCATGACAGCCAGTTTCATCATAGCGCTTGATGGTTTTTGCGATTGCACTTGAAGAGACTTTCAAAGTTCTTGAAATGTTCCGTATTGACTGACCTTCATGTCTTAAAGTAATGATGTACTGTTTGTTTCTCTGCTTATTTGAGCTGTTCTTGCCATAATATGGACTTGGTCTTTTACCAAATAGGGCTATCTTCTGTATACCACCCTAACCTTGTCACAACACAACTGATTGGCTCAAACGCATTAAGGAAAGAAATTCCACAAATTAACTTTAAACAAAGCACACCTGTTAATTGAAATGCATTCCAGGTGACTACCTTATGAAGCTGGTTGAGAGAATGCCAAGAGTGTGCAAAGCTATGTTAAGATCAGATAAAATTAAGAATAGTCTGATGGGTGAGAATATTGTAAAGTGCTTGTCAAATTGTGAACGACAGACTGATGAAGTGTGTGCAGCCTGCGTACGCAGAGAGAGCAGAGATCATGCAACTTTTTTCAAATCATCATTAGTCGCATCATGCAGCCATAGAATGTATAAAAAATCCAAAACATATAGCCCAACATTATCACAACTAAAGTTGCATAAATAACTCTAAATTAAGCATATAGGAGGACCTGTTTCTTTGTTAACCGCTCAACACAGAATAGCCGCATATGTGCACTCCCTCAAATCATTTGGAGAAAATATCCTTTCTATTTTATTCAGCTATGTTCAATTGTATTCTTCATACTATAAAATAATATAAAATAATGCCATCGACTTCTACGCAAATCTTGTCTGCTAAATGAACTAGTGTAGCTCACAGTCATATGGCATAGCCACATCAGGACAACACAGAATCCGCTATTCTGTTCTTCTGAAATAGACTACATTTTACATTTACATTTTAGTCATTTAGCAGACGCTCTTATCCAGAGCGACTTACAGTTAAGTGAATGCATACATGTTTTTCTTTTCTTTTTCATTTTTTTTTCATACTGGCCCCCCGTGGGAAACGAACCCACATCCCTGCCGGCCCTACCTTGGACGACGCTGGACCAATTGTGCGCCGCCCATGGGTCTCCCGGTCGCGGCCGGCTGCGACAGAGCCTGGACACGAACAAGGATCTCTAGTGGCACAGCTAGCACTGCGATGCAGTGCCTTAGACCACTGCGCCACTCTGAAATAGACCACATTTTCTTCATATCAGGTTTCTTTAGAACTGTCTAAATTAAATAATGGATTTATTGTGAAGGTGTAGGCTATATTACATGAGTTTTTGTTCGAAACTAAACGCACTGGTTATGAGAAACTAAACCCACTGGTTATGAGAAACTAAACGCACTGGTTATGAGAAACTAAATGCACTGGTTATGAGAAACTAAATGCACTGGTTATGAGAAACTAAATGCACTGGTTATGAGAAGCTAAATGCACTGGTTATGAGAAACTAAATGCTCTGGTGAATGCCTACTCTATAATGGTAGTATAATAATGTGTTTGGAGGATTCAGAGCTCAACAAGGTTCTGACCGTCCCAAACATTGCGAGAACATCATAACATAACAGACCCAATCGGAGTGAGTTTGCAGTTTATCACATTGCTGTGTAATTCAAATGGTCCAATACAGCAGTTTTTATCCCAATATCAAATCATTTCTGGGTAACAATTAATCACTTTACCGTGATTGTTTTCAATTAAAAATGGTCTAAATTAAACAAAAATAGGTTCTTAACAAAAAAGCTATTTCTCAAGCAAGAATGTTGCTAGGACTGTCTGGGAGTGGTCTAAATGGGGGAGGGGGAACTGAAAACTGTCTGGGAGTGGTCTGAGTGGGGAGGGGGAACTGAAAACTGTCTGGGAGTGGTCTAAGTGGGGAGGGGGAACTGAAAACTGTCTGGGAGTGGTCTAAGTGGGGAGGGGGAACTGAAAACTGTTCATGGCAGAGAGATTTGGGTTTCTGGTGATGTCACCAGGCAGGCCAAAACTCCATCCCACCAAAATGGGCTGTAATGGTCACCTGTCTTTTCAAACTGCTTTTACACTAAAAGGGCATTATAATTTTCACAATATTATTCCAACCTCATATTGTGGTAATATATATACACAGTGCTTTCAGAAAGTATTCATACCCCTTGATTTATTCCACATTTTGTCGGGTTACAGCCTGAATTCAAAATGGATTAAAAAATATATAATTTCGCCCATCTGCAAATAGTACCCCATAATGACAAAAGTGAAAACATGTTATTATAAGTTTTATGCAAATTTATTGAAAATGAAATACAGAAATACCTCATTTACATAAGTATTCACACCCTTGAGTCATTACATGTTAGAATCACCTTTGGCAGTGATTACAGCTGTTAGTCTTTCTGGGGAGCTTTGCACACCTGGATTGTACAATAAAATTCTTCAAGCTCTGTCAAGTTCAAATCAAATTTTATTTGTCACATGGTCCGAATACAACAGGTGTAGACCTTACAGTGAAATGCTTACTTACAAGCCCTTAACCAACAATGCAGTTTTAAGAAAGAATACACACAACAACAAAAAATCACACAAAAAATACAATATAAAATAATACGAAATAAAAGTAACAAATAATTAAAGAGCAGCAGTAAAAATAACAGTAGAGAGGCTATATACAGGGGGTACCGGTACAGAGTCAATGTGAAATAACAGTAGGGAGGCTATATACAGGGGGTACCGGTACAGAGTCAATGGGAAATAACAGTAGGGAGGCTATATACAGGGGGTACCGGTACAGAGTCAATGTGAAATAACAGTACAGAGGCTATATACAGGGGGGTACCGGTACAGAGTCAATGGGAAATAACAGTAGGGAGGCTATATACAGGGGGTACCGGTACAGAGTCAATGTGAAATAACAGTAGGGAGGCTATATACAGGGGGTACCGGTACAGAGTCAATGGGAAATAACAGTAGGGAGGCTATATACAGTAGAGGCTATATACAGTAGAGAGGCTATATACAGTAGAGAGGCTATATACAGTAGATGCTATATACAGTAGAGAGGCTATATACAGTAGAGAGGCTATATACAGTAGAGAGGCTATATACAGTAGAGGCTATATACAGTAGAGAGGCTATATACAGTAGAGGCTATATACAGTAGAGAGGCTATATACAGTAGAGAGGCTATATACTGTAGAGAGGCTATATACAGTAGAGAGGCTATATACAGTAGAGAGGCTATATACAGTAGAGAGGCTATATACAGTAGAGGCTATATACAGTAGAGAGGCTATATACAGTAGAGAGGCTATATACAGTAGAGAGGCTATATACAGTAGAGGCTATATACAGTAGAGGCTATATACAGTAGAGGCTATATACAGTAGAGAGTCAATGTGAAATAAAAGTAGAGAGGCTATTTATAGGGGGGTACCGGTGCAGAGTCAATGTGAAATAACAGTGGTGAGGCTATATACAGGGGGGGTACTGGTACAGAGTCAATGTGCGGGGGCACCGGTTAGTCAAGGTAATTGGGGTAATATGTACATGTGGGTAGAGTTAAAGTGACTATGCATAGATAATAAACAGAGTAGCAGCAGCGTAAAAGAAGGGTGGGGGGGGGGGCAATGCAAATAGTCTGTGTAGCCATTTGATTAGATGGTATAGAGGTCCTGGATGGCAGGAAGCTTGGCCCCAGTGATGTACTGGGCCGTACGCACTACCCTCTGTAGTGCCTTGCGGTCGGAGGCCAAGCAGTTGCCATACCAGGCGGTGATGCAACAAGTCAGGATGCTCTCGATGGTGCAGCTGTATAACTTTTTGAGGATCTGAGGACCCATGCCAAATCTTTTCAGTCTCCTGAGGGGGAATAGGCTTTGTCGTGCCCTCTTCACGACTGTCTTGGTGTGTTTGGACCATGATAGTTTGTTGGTGATGTGGACACCAAGGAACTTGAAGCTCTCAACTTGCTCCACTACAGCCCCGTTGATGAGAATGGGGCGTCCTCTGTCCTCTTCTTTTTCCTGTAGTCCACAATCATCTCCTTTCTCTTGTTGTGGGAGAAGTTGTTGTCCTGGCACCACACGGCCAGGTCTCTGATCAGGCCTACCACTGTTGTGTCATCGGCAAACTTAATGATGGTGTTGGAGTCGTGCCTGGCCATGCAGTCATGGGTGAACAGGGAGTACAGGAGGGGACTGAGCACGCACCCCTGAGGGGCCCCCGTGTTGAGGATCAGCGTGGCAGATGTGTTGTTACCTACCCTTACCACCTAGGGGCGGCCCGTCAGGAAGTCCAGGATCCAGTTGCAGAGGGAGGTGTTTTAGTCCCAGGGTCCTTAGCTTAGTGATGAGCTTTGAGGGCACTATGGTGTAGAACGCTGAGCTGTAGTCAATGAATAGCATTCTCACATAGGTGTTCCTTTTGTCCAGGTGTGAAAGGGCAGTGTGGAGTGCAATAGAGATTGCATCATCTGTGGATCTGTTGGGGCGGTATGCAAATTGGAGTGGGTCTAGGGTTTCTGGGTTAATGGTGTTGATGTGAGCCATGACCAGCCTTTCAAAGCACTTCATGGCTACAGACGTGAGTGCTACCGGTCGATTGTTGGTTGCTAGACAACCATTTTCAAGTCTTGCCATAGATTTTCAAGCCGATTTAAGTCAAAACTGTAACTAGGCCACTCAGGAACAGTCAATGTCTTCTTGGTAAGCAACTCCAGTGTATATTTGGCCTTCTGTTTTAGGTTATTGTCCTGCTGAAAAGTGAATTTGTGAATTTGTCTCCCAGTGTCTGTTGGAAACCAGACTGAACCAGGTTTTCCTGTGCTTAGCTCTAATTCATTTGTTTTTATCCTACAAAAACTCCCCAGTCCTTGCCGATGACAAGCATAACATGATGCAGCCACCATGCTTGAAAATATGAAAAGTGTTAGTCAGTAATGTGTTGTATTGGATTTGCCCCAAACACTTTGTATTCAGGACATGAAGTTTATTTCTTTGCCACATTTTTTGCAGTTTTATTTTAGTGCCTTAGGATGCATGTTTTGGAATATTTTAATTCTGTACAGACTTCCTTCTTTTCACTAAGTCATTTAGGTGGAGTAACTAAACTGAGGATGGATCAACAACATTGTTCTCCAATCACAACCATTCAACTCTGTAACTGTTTTAAAGTCACCATTGGCCTCATGGTAAAATCTCTGAGCAGTTTCCTTCCTCTCTGGCAACTGAGTTAGGAAGGACGCCTGTATCTTCATAGTGACTGGGTGTATTGATACACCATCCAGAGTGTAATTAATAACTTCACCATGCTCAAAGGGATATTCAATGTCTGCTTTTTATTGTATTTTTACTCATCTTGTCACGCCCTGACTTATGGAGCTCTTGAATGTTGAGTCAGGGTGTGGAGATCTAAACAACACAATGTAACTCCAAGTCAATCACACTTCTGTGAAATCAAACTGTCCACTTAGGAAGCAACACTGATTGACAATACATTTCACATGCTGTTGTGCAAATGGAATAGACAACAGGTGGAAATTATAAGCAATTAGCAAGACACCCCCAATAAAGAAGTGGTTCTGCAGGTGGTGACCACAGACCACTTCTCAGTTCCTATGCTTCCTGGCTGATGTTTTGGTCACTTTTGAATGCTGGCGGTGCTTTCACTCTAGTGGTAGCATGAGACGGAGTCTACAACCCACACAAGTGGCTCAGGTAGTGGTCCTCTGTAGCTCAGCTGGTAGAGCACGGCGCTTGTAACGCCAAGGTAGTGGGTTCGATCCCCGGGACCACCCATACACAAAAAAAAAATGTATGCACGCATGACTGTAAGTCGCTTTGGATAAAAGCGTCTGCTAAATGGCATATTATATTATTATTATTATTATATTATTATATATTATATTATTATTATATATTATATAGGTAGTGCAGCTCATCCAGGATGGCACATCAATGCGAGCTGTGGCAAGAAGGTTTGCTGTGTCTGTCAGCGTAGTGTCCAGAGCATGGAGGCGCTACCAGGAGACAGGCCAGTACATCAGGAGACGTGGAGGAGGCCGTAGGAGGGCAACAACCCAGCAGCAGGACCGCTACCTCCGCCTTTGTGCAAGGAGGAGCAGGAGGAGCACTGCCAGAGCCCTGCAAAATGACCTCCAGCAGGCCACAAATGTGCATGTGTCTGCTCAAACGGTCAGAAACAGACTCCATGAGGGTGATATGAGGGCCCGACTTCCACAGGTGGGGGTTGTGCTTACAGCCCAACACCGTGCAGGACGTTTGGCATTTGCCAGAGAACACCAAGATTGGCAAATTCGCCACTGGCGCACTGTGCTCTTCACAGATGAAAGCAGGTTCACACTGAGCACATGTGACAGACGTGACAGAGTCTGGAGACGCCGTGGAGAACGTTCTGCTGCCTGCAATATCCTCCAGCATGACCGTTTTGGCGGTGGGTCAGTCATGGTGTGGGGTGGCATTTCTTTGGGGGGCCGCACAGCCCTCCATGTGCTCGCCAGAGGTAGCCTGACTGCCATTAGGTACCGAGATGAGATCCTCAGACCCCTTGTGAGACCATATGCTGGTGCGGTTGGCCCTGGGTTCCTCCTAATGCAAGACAATGCTAGACTTCATGTGGCTGGAGTGTGTCAGCAGTTCCTGCAAGAGGAAGGCATTGATGCTATGGACTGGCCCGCCCGTTCCCCAGACCTGAATCCAATTGAGCACATCTGGGACATCATGTCTCGCTCCATCCACCAACGCCACGTTGCACCACAGACTGTCCAGGAGTTGGCGGATATTTTAGTCCAGGTCTGGGAGGAGATCCCTCAGGAGACCATCCGCCACCTAATCAGGAGCATGCCCAGGCGTTGTAGGGAGGTCATACAGGCACGTGGAGGCCACACACACTACTGAGCCTCATTTTGACTTGTTTTAAGGACATTACATCAAAGTTGGATCAGCCTGTAGTGTGGTTTTCCACTTTAATTTTGAGGGTGACTCCAAATCCAGACCTCCATGGGTTGATAAATTTGATTTCCAATGATAATTTGTGTGATTTTGTTGTCAGCACATTCAACTATGTAAAGAAAAATGTATTTAATAAGATTATTTCATTCATTCAGATCTAGGATGTGTTGTTTAAGTGTTCCCTTTATTTTTTTGAGCAGTGTATGTCATTATTTCTAGGTATTGTGTTTCTATGTTTGGCCGGGTGTGATTCCCAATCAGAGGCAGCTGTCGCTCGTTGTCTCTGATTGGGGATCATACTTAAGTAGCCTGTTTGCAATCTTTAGTTGTGGGATCTTGTTCCGTGTATAGGCTTGTATTGTGTTTAGCCTGAGGACTTCACGTTACGTTGTTTTTGTTCGTATGTTTATTTTAATAAATAAACATGTTCACGTTGCACGCTGCACCTTGGTCTGACCCGTCCTTCAACGAACGTGACAGAAGATCCCACCACCAATGGACCAAGCAGCGTGCCCAGGAGGAGCAGAGAGTATGGACTTGGAGGGAGATAAGAGAGGATCTGGCAAGGCAGATGGAGACCCTGAAAGGGATCAGGGTGGAGAAGGAGAGACAGCCTCAATAAACATTTTTGGGGGGGCTAAAAGGGTGGTCGGGGATCGACAGAGAGGAGCCCCGACCACTGCACTCGTGGGGGCTCAAGGAGGAGTCCTCACTGGAGGAGGACGGGGCGCGGAGTGTAAAGGACGGAGACAGTCGTAGACCTCCAGCGCCGGTTCCCAGTCCGGTACGCCCCGTACCTGCTCCCCGCACCAAGACAGTGGTGCGTGTTCCCAGCCCGACCCGGCCCATTCCTGCTCCTCGCACCAGACCAGTGGTGCGTGTTCCCGGTCCGGCCCGGCCCGTTCCTGCTCCTCGCACCAGACCAGTGGTGCGTGTTCCCGGTCCGGCCCGGCCCGTTCCTGCTCCTCGCACCAGACCAGTGGTGCGTGTTCCCGGTCCGGCCCGGCCCGTTCCTGCTCCTCGCACCAGACCAGTGGTGCGTGTTCCCAGCCCGGCCCGGCCCATTCCTGCTCCTTGCACCAGACCAGTGGTACGTGTTCCCGGTCCGGCCCGGCCCGTTCCTGCTCCTTGCACCAGACCAGTGGTGCGTGTTCCCGGTCCGGCCCGGCCCGTTCCTGCTCCTCGCACCAAGCCAGTGGTGCGTGTTCCACTCAGCGGCTCCACTCCGGAGCCAGAGCAGTCCGCTCCACCGGTGCCTTGTCCAGCTCCGGTCAGCGGCTCCAGTCCAGACCCAGACGTCAGCCCCTCTCCAGGTTCGGGGTCTCCCACACCAGGGTCCAGAAAGGACTTGGTGCATCGTGGGGGGAAGGAGAGGGGAAGCAGCGCACTGAGGTCCAGACCAGACCAGGGGCGCAACGGGGAGGCTGAGAGAATGAGGTCGTCACGCCCGGAGCCGGAGCCGCCTCCGAGGCGGAATGCCCACCCGGACCCTACCCTGTTATGTCAGGTTTGTGCGGTCAGAGTCCGCACCTTTGTGGAACTCTTTTATGTTGAGTCAGGGTGTGGAGATCTATGTTATTATTTCTAGGTTTACATTCTAGGTATTGTGTTTCTATGTTGTCCGGGTGTGATTCCCAATCAGAGGCAGCTGTCGCTCGTTGTCTCTGATTGGGGATCATACTTAAGTAGCCTGTTTGCAATCTTTAGTTGTGGGATCTTGTTCCGTGTATAGGCTTGTATTGTGTTTAGCCTGAGGACTTCACGTTACGTTGTTTTTGTTCGTATGTTTATTTTAATAAATAAACATGTTCACATCGCACGCTGCACCTTGGTCTGACCCGTCCTTCAACGAACGTGACACATCTACCAATAGGTGCCCTTCTTTACGAGGCATTGGAAAACCTCCCTGGTCTTTATGGTTGAATCTGTGTTTGAAATTCACTGCTCGACTGAGGGACCTTACAATTATCTGTATGTGTGGGGTACAGAGATGAGGTAGTCATTCAAAAAGTAATGTTAAACACTATTATTGCACACAGAGTGAGTCCATGCAACTTATTATGTGACTTGTTAAGTAATGTTTACTTCTGAACTTATTTAGGCTTGCCATAACAAAGGGATTGAATACTTATTGACTAAAGACATTTCAGCTTTCATTTTTTATTAATTTGAAAAGAAATCTTAACATAATTCCAATTTCACATTACGGGTTATTGTGTATAGGCCATCGAATCATTTTAAATTCAGGCTGTAACATTTTGAAAAAGTCAAGGGGTGTGAATACTTTCTGAAGGCACTGGGGCTTTAAAAACAGACAGAATCTAAAAGAAAAGATTGGCTGAATCCCCTTCCCTGACCCCTCCATTTGCACAAGTGTCCCAAAGCTGAGGGAGTGATGACTGATGATGATGATGATGATGATCGAGGGTGTAGGAGCAAATTACACCCTCCGATAGCCACTTTGACCAAGCCAGCAAGGCTGCAGGCTCCAGAGCGAAATGGTATCCCAAAATGCACCGAGATATGTTTTTTGAGCAATTTTGTACAAAATAATGGAGGCCTAATTATATGCCACATGCATTTGTTTGTTTTTTATCCGATTTCAAAGCTTGACACGTAACACATCAGAAATGAAATGTCACAGAGGTTTAGGCCTATAAGACGAGGGAATTTGTTCATTTGAATGTCATGTTAGTTTTATTATTTGACAGCGGAACATGGAGCATCACTCGTCCCGAAGTTGACGGGTTTTATTGATCCCTTCGCCATAAAAAAAGCCTCCCTCGGAATTTCGTAAGAAACCTGTGAAAACGGAGGGCCCTCTGAGCGAGTTGGTGGCTTGGGATTCGCTGCTCATCTCTAATGAACCTAATCTCTAATGAATCTCCTTTTTGCTCTTCCTCTACCTTCCCTCTCCCTCAACCCACAGACCTTCCTTCCCTCTCCTTCCCTCTCCTTCCCTCTCGCTGGCTTGTGGCAGCCATCTCATTTACATTTACGTCATTTAGCAGACGCTCTTATCCAGAGCGACTTACAAATTGGTGCTTTCACCTTATAGCCAGTGGGACAACCACTTTACAATATATATTATTATTATTATTTTATTTTTTTGGGGGGTGGGGTAAGGGGGGGTAGAAGGATTACTTTATCCTATCCCATGTATTCCTTAAAGAGGTGGGGTTTCAAGTGTCTCCGGAAGGTGGTGAGTGACTCCGCCGTCCTGGCGTCGTGAGGGAGCTTGTTCCACCATTGGGGTGCCAGAGCAGCGAACAGTTTTGACTGGGCTGAACGGGAACTATGCTTCCGCAGAGGAAGGGGAGCCAGCAGGCCAGAGGTGGATGAACGCAATGCCCTCGTTTGGGTGTAGGGACTGATCAGAGCCAACCAACACACTGACACTACCGCACAATCTCATACGCTGTACTGTGTAGGCTTGGGAATTATACAGTTTAGCGGGGTATTAGGAAATGGGATGGTTTTCAATACCGTTGAAACTGTTTCTTTGAAATGTTTCAATAAATTGTAATATTTGTAGCTACTTTTTAAAGTTAATACCTGCAGTCGACTTGTGCAGTACTTTAAGAGATAAAGCAGATTGCGTTCTTCATTTCACCTGTCACATTATTTTACATTATGAAGCTAACCGTAGTTCCCCAGAACAGTTGAGCCAGTCACGTGTTTGTTTGTAGATAACACAACAGGAGAACGAGGGAGCAGGTGAGTCCAGCTGTGTCGTTAGTTTAACTTGCTAGTTATCTCAGTAACTGGCTGAATTAATAAGGAGATGGGGCATCATATAGCTGTCAGCTTTCTGCCGTGTTTGAGAAGTCAAAGCCCTTTGGATGAGTTATCTGTACAGCTTTCTGCCACCTCAGCCAGCTCTTCCCCTCTCTCCTCCAAGCAGAGAGGCAGGCCGTTGCCCTAGCAACTCCACACAGTGTACACCGTAGGGAGCATATTCCATTCCTAGAGGAGCCGTGTCATTAACCCTAAAAGTTCCAGATTGGGGTGAAAATGGAAGCCATCTTGGTCAGGGAGAAATCCAAACCAGTCTAATTGCAATGAATGGCAGTAGAGTTATAATCCAGGTTTTACTAATGCAGGAAAATAAAAAGACGTGTGATATATCAGAAATGGTGGAATATAATTATTGTCAACCTGAAATAGTCATAATTATAAATACAGTTTACACCGTTTTATACCAATTGTCTGTTTAAATAGCCTCTAAAATATATGTAAACAGATGATAGATGTCTAAATGCTGTTATATGATGCAATATCAGTACTTATTGCATTTACAACTTGTCTAAGTCCTGTCATCAACTGATTTCAGCCAGTGTACGGCTGTGGATTGATAGCATTGTTTGAATGGTAATACATTAAACCGGTAACACACATTTTATTTGTCACATGCTTGGTGTGGAAGGACGGTCTGTTTCCATCATATTTTACACTTTCCCCTTTCCCTTCCAGATAGACAGACAACATGGTGCCGCATAACTACATCACTGTTGCCATAACGACATGTAGAAGGTGTCCATACATTTACATTTACATTTACATTTTAGTCATTTAGCAGACACTCTTATCCAGAGCGACTTACAGTTAGTGAATCAAACCCACAACCCTGGCGTTGCAAACGCCATGCTCTATCAACTGAGCTACGTCCCTGCCGGCCATTCCCTCCCCTACCCTGGACGACACTGGGCCAATTGTGCGCCGCCCATGAGTCTCCCGGTCGCGGCCGGCTGCGACAGAGCCTGGATTCGAACCAGGATCTCTAGTGGCACAGTTAGCACTGCGATGCAGTGCCTTAGACCACTGCGCCACTCAGGAGACCATACAGTCCACCTACTGTATCTGATAGGTCAGGTAGCATAGCAGACACCCCCCCACTCCCCCCCAACCCCCCCCACCACACCCACAGAGCTACTCACCGCTCGTGTCGTTAGTAGCATCCAAGGCTTCCACTATCAACGTGTAGGACCTCTGGGGAAGACAAAAAAAGAGTTCAGGGTCAGCAACTAAACAGCAGCCAAACATCAACACAACATCAAAAGAGAAACACTGAAAGCAACCTCTAATAGCAACACCGTCTAGTGTCCCTGCGTTAGTATCTAGTATCTGTGTGAACCATAGAATTAGGATTTAGAACACTAGAATGGACAACCTTCTTGTGATGGTGTAAAGGTCGGCCATGTTGGTCAGGGAGTTGGTCAACCATGGTTTGCCAGTGATGTGATAAGATAGTGTATAACAATGGATTTAAATAATTTATCTGCACTGTGTGTTAGCTAGCAAGACAGTTTAAGGAATTATTCCATAAATTGTTCAAATTAACTGCCAATATGCCAACATACCATTCAAACAATGCAGTCAAACCACAGCCACACAATGGTTGAAATCAACTGATGACAGGCCTTAGACAAGTTGAAAAAAGCAACAAGTACTGATAGTGTCATATACAGTATATATGCACATAATAGCATTTTTCATGAGCATTCATTACTATTTTTTGCCAATTTAAAGTATGGGTCTTTCCTGCTAGCAGTCGTGGCTGCATGTCATAGTCTCACAGTAGCAACATTATTTTATTATTATTATTTTATTTTTTTTTATTATTATTTTTTGGTCATTTAGCAGACGCTCTTATCCAGAGCGACTTACAGGAGCAATTAGGGTTAAGTGCCTTGCTCAAGGGCACATCGACAGATTTTTCACCTAGTCGGCTCGGGGATTAGAACCAGCGACCTTTCGGTTACTGGCACAACGCTCTTACCCACTAAGCTACCTGCCGAACATAACTGAACTACAACAAGGTAATAGATTTCAGGCATTCACAGCTTGCATTTTGTCTTAATTTACTGTTAAGTGAACCTTGCATCATTATACATAGATACCATTTTTGTAAATGTGTCATTTATCTTTGGGGGGGGGGGCTTAAAGGAACAGTAGCATCAATAACACTCCCTCTATACAGAATGTCAATTGCAATAAATATTGTTCAATATGTATATATATATATATATATATACACACAGTGGTGTGAAAAAGTGTTTGCCCCCTTCCTGATTTCTTATTTGTTTGCATGTTTGTCACACTTAAATGTTTCAGATCAAACAAATTTAAATATTAGTCAAAGATAACACAATTAAACACAAAATGCAGTTTTGAAATGAAGGTTGTTATTATTAAGGGAAAACAAAATCCAAACCCACATGGCCCTGTGTGGAAAAGTGATTGCCCCCTACAACCTAATAACTGGTTGGGCCACCCTTAGCAGCAACAACTGCAATCAAGCGTTTGCGATAACTTGCAATGAGTCTTTTACAGCGCTGTGGAGGAATTTTGGCCCACTCATCTTTGCAGAATTGTTGTAATTCAGCCACATTGGAGGGTTTTCAAGCATGAACTGCCTTTTTAAGGATTCAGGTCAGGACTTTGACTAGGCCACTCCAAAGTCTTCATTTTGTTTTTCTTCAGCCATTCAGGAGGTGGACTTGCTGGTGTGTTTTGGATCATTGTCCTGCAGCAGAACCCAAGTTCGCTTCAGCTTGAGGTCACGAACAGATGGCCGGACATTCTCCTTCAGGATTTTTTGGTAGACAGCAGAATTTATGGTTCCATTTATCACAGCAAGTCTTCCAGGTCCTGAAGCAGCAAAACAGGCCCAGACCATCACACTACCACCACCATATTTTACTGTTGGTATGATGTTATTTTTCTGAAATGCGGTGTTACTTTTACGGCAGATGTAATGGGACACACACCTTCCAAAAAGTTCAACTTTTGTCTCGTCAGTCCACAGAGTATTTTCCCAAAGGTCTTGGGGATCATCAAGATATTTTCTGGCAAAAATGAGACGAGCCTTAATGTTCTTTTTGCTCAGCAGTGGTTTTCATCTTGGAACTCTGCCATGCAGGCCATTTTTGCCCAGTCTCTTTCTTATGGTGGAGTCATGAACACTGACCTTAACTGAGGCAAGTGAGGCCTGCAGCTCTTTGGATGTTGTTGTGGGGTCTTTATTGACCTCTTGGATGAGTCGTCACTGCGCTCTTGGGGTAATTTTGGTCGGCCGGCCACTTCTGGGAAGGTTCACCACTGTTCCATGTTTTCGCCATTTGTGGATAATGGCTCTCACTGTGGTTCGCTGGAGTCCCAAAACTTTAGAAATGGCTTTATAACCTTTTCCAGACTGATGGATCTCAATTACTTTCTTTCTCATTTGTTCCTGAATTTCTTTGGATCTCGGCAGGGGCGGCCTGTTCAATAGGGCGATATGGGCGGCGCACTGCCAAACGGGAAAAGGAAGGGATTTTTTTTCTAATCAATTATATCACGGCAACAGTAGTTATCAGTGTTGTAATCTATACGTCTGATCTGCCACAGTGCCACACTGCCACTAAATGTCGAATCAGGCTAAAGTCGTGCTTCAAATGGCTCCCCCCCCTTTTGGGGCGATTTCAGTCAGGTTGAAAATCGCCCAGAAGTCTGTCATAGACTCCCATGTAAAATCTATTTTTTTCAAATTTCAGAGCCTTCAATACAATCTCAATGGGTGTCTGTGGGCTTGCACTTACGCGCTTTCGTCATACGTTACGTAACCATGAACGTAACTGAGAAAAGAGTGGATTGTTTGAAAGAAGTTCCTTTTTGTCGGCGAACAAATGAAGATAAATTGGCAACGAAACAATTAGGACCTCCCAGACCAAATTTAATAATTCAACAGGTTTCTACTAAAGGCGGAAAGTCCTACACCCGAGGATTTTCCAAAAATTGGTACGAACGAAAAAAGACATTGCCACTCACTCAACTGGATGACGAGGGATACAGGCTAGCTGTCCGCCGCCACAACGATGAGGTTAGTGTTGATAATCACAAGTTTACTGGAGAACCAACTGAGACCAAGTAGAGACTTTGGACAGGGTGGATATGGTGTAATAAAGGCAGTTTATTCAGAGGTACCGTATTGGTCCGAATATAAGACGACCCTGATTATAAGACGACCCCCCGTTTTTCAACACAAACATTTAGAAAAACAGATTTGCAGACTAGATTTGCCGAACAAAGAACTTCATTTTATTTTAAAATAACAATATTAAAAACACAGTGAATTAAACACAAAGGCAAACTATGTACAGTATGATTCAAAATTAATATCAAGCAATAATAAAGCAACATTTTTAAATAACAGAGAAAATACAGGCCACACATTTAACTAAACTTAACAAAAATTCGCCAAACTTCTCCTCCGATGTCTCTCTATCCCTCACACACGTCCTCTGCCCCGCTGTGTTCGCTCTCGCTGTCATCGCTCCCCAGCTGCTCCGCTTCCACCGGCTCCTCCCAAAGCACGTCGTCCTCGCTGCCGTCCAATGCATTTGAGATGCAACATTTTTTAAAGCCATCGATGATGCTCTGTGAGGGAATAGCATCCCATGCATGCAGGATCCATTCACACAGTAGACGGACTGACGGCTTCTGTATTTTCCCGGTCGGTGTGAGTGCGTGGTTGCCAGACAGGAGCCACTCTGTGTATTTTTTTCGCAGGTTATCCTTGAAAGGCTTGTTCACAACTACGTCCAACACCTGTAGCTGGCTTGTCATTCCCCCTGGTATGATCACAAGATCCCCGTTCATTGCTCGCACCTGACTTTTCACGGGCTCAGTCAGATGTCCGCGGAACGCATCCAGAACGAGCATGTTCCTCCTCTTCCTCAGTCCCCCGTAGCGTGCGCCCCACACAACCTTTAGCCAGTCCACTACAAGCCCCGACTCCATCCAGCCCTTCTCCTGGGCGCGCACAATAATGCCAGCTGGCATTGGGTCCTTTGGCACAGTCTTACGCTTAAGAATGACATACGGGGGGAGTTTGCTGCCACCAGCGAGACATGTCAACATGACAGTGACGCGGCTCTTCTCGTTGCCCGTTGATTTCACCAACACAGACTTTTCTCCCTTTCTATTGACAGTCACCGATGTTGGCATGTCGAAATAAACGGGTGTCTGATCAGCATTGCCGATCTGATCCAGCGGGTAGGAGTGCTTCTTCCTCAGGTTGATAACAAAGCGCTGAAACGAAAGCAGCTTCTCTCCGAAGTCTGACGGCAGGCGTTGGGCCAAACTCGTTCTCCGTCTAAGTGACAGTCCATTACGCCGCATCATCCTACGACACCAGCCGAGGCTGGCTTTAAATCCAGTGATGTTGAGCTCTCTGGCGATTTCCAGGGCCTTAACCTGGATGACAGCTCTGGTAATGGGCATTCCCTCACTTCTTTTTTCCCTGACATATTCAAAAACCCTCCGGTCAACCTCAATGAAACGACCACTTTGAGGACCACGGAAGGATTTTCGCTGACTGTTAGCATCTTTTAGACGTTGTTTTTCTGCTCGCCATCTTCTTACATTACACTCAGTGACCCCGAATGTCTTGGCAGCTTGGCAGTTGTTAGATGACTCTGCCTTATTGACAACCATTATTTTGAAATTGGCATCATAGCTCCTCCGCTGTTGTTTATTGACCTGGCCCACTTTTGAGCCACTTGTCTCTAAATGGTCAGCCTGTCTTTCCATCTTTAAACACCGGTAACGGGCTGGTTGTTAAGGACGCCTCTTCCCTCCGTCCGGAACGAATTTTTGGCGCCATCTGTGCCCGCGAATGTGTATTGACATTTAAAGGGAGCGCCGAAGAAGAGAAACTGCGCTCTGAATACTAGACCCCGAATATAAGACGACCCGACTTTTTTGGACCTATTTCGAGGGGAAAAAAGGCCGTCTTATATTCGGACCAATACGGTAAATATATCTGGAATCGCGTTCACGGACCCGTTCGTCAAACTCTTAGGGAGCTATAAATTAAGCCCCATTACTTACCATATCAGATAAGAGAAATTGCTGCAGCTACATATATTTTACATCCTGGCCCTACATAGTTCACTATTTGCATCACTTACCAAAATATTACATGTGGTCATATATGCTTGGAAAGTGGAGATGCCATAGAACGTCAAAAAAGTAAACATTGCTGGAGACACATTGCCGTTTTGGAGAAGACATCGCGTTTGCTAGCGAAGAGATTTGTTGTGGCAAATGAACTTGGGCTGGGAATTGCCAGGAACCTCACGATAAGATATATGCATCAGCATTGCGAGTCTCATGATTCTATACGTATTGCGATTCGATACTGTGATTTTATTGCGCACCATATGTCTGTTGCAGAGGGATCAGAAAGCCATGAGAACGAGTTTTGATCAGTCATGGAAATAAAAGTGCTGAAAACAAATTGGCTCCCAATGTGAAAAGATTGAGAACAAGCTATGAAGGAACAATAATGGTGTTTTGGTGCAGGTACAGCCAACTAGCGCTAAAATATTGCGATATTGTCAATACAGTATATCGTAAAGTATCACTATGTAACTCGATTTCTTTCACCCCAATCCCTAAAATTAACGGTAAATAACTGAATTGTTTGCCCCACATTTAGCTAAGATGATTAGCTAGCCAGCTAAAATGTTTTATTTAGTTAGCAGTCGCATCTACAATAGTTTACTGTCAATAACATGTCTCCAAAAATGACGTGGTGTCTCCAATTGTGTTGACATTTTACAATTGCAATGCGCATCCATGAGTATCCACTTTCTGTAGCTCAGCTGGTAGAGCATGGTGCTTGTAACGCCAAGGTAGTGGGTTCAATCCCCGGGACCACCCATACACAAAAATGTATGCACGCATGACTGTAAGTCGCTTTGGATAAAAGCGTCTGCTAAATGGCATATTATTATTATTATTATTATTATTATCTGAAGAGAGCCCCGAAACATTGTGTGCAGACATTTTATGCAATAAATGAAGTAGGTTCAATCTAGTAGTTCTGATCTTCTGATTGGTCCTGATGAGTTGGGCGAGGTCACCTCCAGGCTACTGTCACTGTTGCATTGGCTCTGAGTCGGGTTCTCTGTCTTCAAATGTTCATCCTAAGAGAGGGGATTTTTGTGTGTGTGTGTGTGTGTGTGTGTTTAACAGTGATGATGTGTGTGTGTGTTTAACAGTGATGATGTGTGTGTGTGTGTGTTTGTGTGTCCTCAGAGCAAGAACTCGTGAGTTGGAAGAACTGAGAGGCCTATGGCGTGGGTGTTGTCCTTGGCCACCTGCTGACAAGGCTGACAAGATAGGACCCTTTTGTCCATTGTTATTGGATAGGAACAGAACTTATAACCAGCTCCTGACCTAAATAGATCTTAGCACAACATTTTACTCAACATATCATATTCCATATTCACTATAACAAATATATTTACTACGACATTAGCAAGAACCGCCACATCCTCAGCCGGCTAATCCAGTGTGTGAAGTTTTGCGGAGTGTTTGAGTTAGCTTTGCGAGGCAAAGATGAAACTGAGGGCTCCACCAACCCTGGTAAGCCAACACTTTTGAGATCAGTCAATAAATGCTTCTGGTATTGACTTATATGCTGCCCCTGTCTTCATGTTGTTGCTGGACATATCTTTTTTTAAATGTGTGTAGGTCACCTAAATCATCAGAAAAATTGCCCCTCCTGAGAATTTTTTCAGGAGCCGCCACTGGATCTCGGCATGATGTCTAGCTTGTGAGGATCTTTTGGTCTACTTCACTTTGTCAGACAGGTCCTATTTAAGTGATTCCTTGATTGAGAACAGGTGAGGCAGTAATCAGGCCTGGGTGTGGCTAGAGGAATTGAACTCAGTAGTGATAACCCACAGTTGAGTTGTGTTATAACGGGGGGGCAAACACTTTTCCACACAGGGCCATGTAGGTTTGGATTTTGTTTTCCCTTAATAATAACAACCTTCATTTCAAAACTGCATTTTGTGTTTACTTGTGTTATCTTAAATTTAAATATTTAAATTTGTTTGATGATCTGAAACATTTAAGTGTGACAAACATGCAAACAAATAACTAATCAGGAAGGGGGCAAACACTTTTTCACACCACTGTATATATTCAATATATATCATAAAAAGTCATAAAACTTCATGTGAGATTAATCTTTCATGTTATCTCCACTTTTCTTCCAAAGATTAGGGCAATACAGTGCCTTCAGAAAGTATTCACACCCCTTGACTTAACATTTTGTTGTGTTACAGCCTGAATTTAAAATGGATAAAATTGAGATTTTGTGTCACTGGCCTACACACCATACCATATAATGTCAAAGTGGAATTATGTTTTTTTTTTTTTTTACAAATTAATAAAAAATGAAAAGCTGAAATGTCTTGAGTGAATAAGTATTCAACACCTTGACTATGGCAAGCCTAAATAAGTTCAGGAGTAAACATTTGCTTAACAAGTCACATAATAAGTTAATGGGCTCACTGTGTGCAATAAGTGTTTAACATGATTTTTGCAGCCAGGTCACCAGTGATACAAGTCATTATTCGACGTCCATCCATGTCTAAGGACGTCGGGAGATGACGTGGAAATGTGCCACAAGGAGCAACAGTGAGCGCTGTTACCTTCAAGTAGGGTGTTGTGGAAGGGGATGGCGAATGGGCTTAAGCATCTGCCTCTGGTGCCAAAGGTTGCATGTTCAAATCCAGTGAGTTCCCCCCCCCCCCCCCCTTTGTATTTTTTAAGCCTATCCCAAACCTTAACCATTACCTTAACCATTAGGAGTTAATACCTAACCTTGAGATTTCAGAGTTAACGCCTAAACGTAACCCTAAAAAAACGTACATTTGACATTTCGAACAACTTCGAAATGTTAAGTTTGAGAAACATGGATGAACGTCTAATTCTGACAAGAGACAGAGCTTGTTAGATTTTTGAATGACTACCTCATCTCTGTACCCCACACATACAATTATCTGTAAGGTTCCTCAGTCGAGCAGTGAATTTCAAACACAGATTCAACCATAAAGACCAGGGAGGTTTTCCAATGCCTCACAAAGAAGGGCACCTATTGGTAGATGGGTAAAAATACAATAAAAAGCAGACATTGACCATCCCTTTGAGCATGGTGAAGTTATTAATTACACTCTGGATGGTGTATCAATACACCCAGTCACTATGAAGATACAGGCGTCCTTCCTAACTCAGTTGCCGGAGAGGAAGGAAACTGCTCAGGGATTAAACCATGAGGCCAATGGTGACTTTAAAACAGTTACAGAGTTCAATGGCTGTGATAGGAGAAAACTGAGGACGGATCAACATTGTAGTATGAAAAATAATGTATGCACTCACTAACTGTAAGTCGCTCTGGATAAGAGCGTCTGCTAAATGACTAAAATGTAAATGTAGTTACTCCACAATACTAACCTAAATGACACAGTGAAAACAAGGAAGCCTGTACAGAATAAACAATATCCAAAACATGCATCCTGATTGCAACAAGGCACTAAAAGTAATTCTGCAAAATATGTGGCAAAGCAATTCACTTTTGTCCTGAAAACAAAGTGTTATGTTTCTGGGGCAAATCCAATACAACATATTACTGAGTACCACTCTCCATATTTTCAAGCATAGTGGTGGCTGCATCATGTTATGGGTATGCTTGTAATTGTTAAGGACTGGGGTGTTTTTCAGGAGCACAGGCAAAATCCTAGAGGAGACCCTGGTTCAGTCTGCTTTCCACCAGACACTGGGAGATGAATTCACCTTTCAGCAGGACAATAACCTAAAACACAAGGCCAAATCTACACTGGAATTGTTACCAAGAAGACAGTGAATGTTCCTGAGTGGCCGAGTTACAGTTTTGACTTCAATGTACTTGAAAATCTACGGCAAGACCTGAAAATGGTTGTCTAGCAATGATCAACAACCAATTTGACAGAGCTTGAAGAATTTAGAAAATAATAAATGGGCAGATATTGCACAATCCAGATGTGCAAAGATCTTAGAGACTTACCCAGAAAGACTCACAGCTGTAATCGCTGCCAAACGTGCTTCTACAAAGTATTGACTCAGGGGTTTGAACACTTACGCAAATGAGCTATTTCTGCATTTCATTTTGAATAAAAAATTAAAAATAAAATGTCACTCATTTTGGGGTATTGTGTGTAGATTTGTGAGAAAATCTATTTTGAATCCAGGCTGTAACAACAAAATGTGGAATGAGTCAAGGGGTATGAATACTTTCTGAAGGCACTGTATATAATGTTAGAAATGTCTCAATTTAGATTTTAGTTGGATTAATAGGTACACTTACCCAATTTATAATTATATTCCACAATTTCTGATATATCACGTCTTTTTATTTTCCTGCATTAGTAAAACCTGGATTATAACTCTACTACCATTCATTCCAATTAGACTGTTTTGGATTTCTCCCTGACCAATATGGCTTCCATTTTCACCCCAATCTGGAACTTTTAGGGTTAATGACACGGCTCCCTGACCAATATGGCTTCCATTAGGGCCGAGTTTCTATTATCTTCTCACGTAATCCAATTATAGTAGTTCCCTATTATAGTAGTATTATAGTAGTATTATAGTAGTTCCCTATTATAGTAGTATTATAGTAGTTCCCTATTATAGTAGTATTATAGTAGTTCCCTATTATAGTAGTATTATAGTAGTTCCCTATTATAGTAGTATTATAGTAGTTCCCTATTATAGTAATATTATAGTAGTTCCCTATTATAGTAGTATTATAGTAGTTCCCTATTAGAGTAGTATTATAGTAGTATTATAGTAGTTCCCTATTATAGTAGTATTATAGTAGTATTATAGTAGTTCCCTATTATAGTAGTATTATAGTAGTATTATAGTAGTTCCCTATTATAGTAGTATTATAGTAGTATTATAGTAGTTCCCTATTATAGTAGTATTATAGTAGTTCCCTATTATAGTAGTATTATAGTAGTTCCCTATTATAGTAGTATTATAGTAGTATTATAGTAGTATTATAGTAGTTCCCTATTATAGTAGTATTATAGTAGTATTATAGTAGTTCCCTATTTTAGTAGTTCCCTATTATAGTAGTATTATAGTAGTATTGTAGTAGTATTATAGTAGTATTGTAGTAGTATTGTAGTCGTTCCCTATTATGGTAGTATTATAGTAGTATTATAGTAGTTCCCTATTATAGTAGTATTATAGTAGTATTATAGTAGTTCCCTATTATTAGTAGTATTATAGTAGTTCCCTATTATTAGTAGTATTATAGTAGTTCCCTATTATAGTAGTATTATAGTAGTATTATAGTAGTATTATAGTAGTTCCCTATTATAGTAGTATTATAGTAGTATTATAGTAGTTCCCTATTATAGTAGTATTATAGTAGTTCCCTATTATAGTAGTATTATAGTAGTATTATAGTAGTTCCCTATTATAGTAGTATTATAGTAGTTCCCTATTTTAGTAGTTCCCTATTATAGTAGTATTATAGTAGTTCCCTATTATAGTAGTATTGTAGTAGTTCCCTATTTTAGTAGTTCCCTATTATAGTAGTATTATAGTAGTTCCCTATTATAGTAGTATTATAGTAGTTCCCTATTATAGTAGTATTATAGTAGTATTATAGTAGTTCCCTATTATAGTAGTATTATAGTAGTATTATAGTAGTTCCCTATTATAGTAGTATTATAGTAGTTCCCTATTAGAGTAGTATTATAGTAGTATTATAGTAGTTCCCTATTATAGTAGTATTATAGTAGTATTATAGTAGTATTATAGTAGTTCCCTATTATAGTAGTATTATAGTAGTTCCCTATTATAGTAGTATTATAGTAGTTCCCTATTATAGTAGTATTATAGTAGTTACCTATTATAGTAGTATTATAGTAGTATTATAGTAGTTCCCTATTATAGTAGTATATAGTAGTTCCCTATTATAGTAGTATTATAGTAGTTACCTATTATAGTAGTATTATAGTAGTTACCTATTATAGTAGTATTATAGTAGTATTATAGTAGTTCCCTATTATAGTAGTATTATAGTAGTTCCCTATTATAGTAGTATTATAGTAGTTCCCTATTTTAGTAGTTCCCTATTATAGTAGTATTATAGTAGTATTATAGTAGTTCCCGATTATAGTAGTATTATAGTAGTTCCTTTTTTTAGTAGTTCCCTATTATAGTAGTATTATAGTAGTTTATAGTAGTATTATAGTAGTTCCCTATTATTAGTAGTATTATAGTAGTTCCCTATTATAGTAGTATTATAGTAGTATTACAGTAGTTCCCTATTATAGTAGTATTATAGTAGTATTATAGTAGTTCCCTATTATAGTAATATTATAGTAGTTCCCTATTATAGTAGTATTATAGTAGTTCCCTATTATAGTAGTATTATAGTAGTTCCCTATTATAGTAGTATTATAGTAGTATTATAGTAGTTCCCTATTATAGTAGTATTATAGTAGTTCCCTATTTTAGTAGTTCCCTATTATAGTAGTATTATAGTAGTTCCCTATTATAGTAGTATTGTAGTAGTTCCCTATTTTAGTAGTTCCCTATTATAGTAGTATTATAGTAGTTCCCTATTATAGTAGTATTATAGTAGTATTATAGTAGTTCCCTATTATAGTAGTATTATAGTAGTTCCCTATTAGAGTAGTATTATAGTAGTATTATAGTAGTATTATAGTAGTTCCCTATTATAGTAGTATTATAGTAGTATTATAGTAGTTCCCTATTATAGTAGTATTATAGTAGTATTATAGTAGTATTATAGTAGTTCCCTATTATAGTAGTATTATAGTAGTTCCCTATTATAGTAGTATTATAGTAGTTACCTATTATAGTAGTATTATAGTAGTATTATAGTAGTTCCCTATTATAGTAGTATTATAGTAGTTCCCTATTATAGTAGTATTATAGTAGTTCCCTATTTTAGTAGTTCCCTATTATAGTAGTATTATAGTAGTATTATAGTAGTTCCCTATTTTAGTAGTTCCCTATTATAGTAGTATTATAGTAGTTCCCTATTATAGTAGTATTATAGTAGTATTATAGTAATATTATAGTAGTTCCCTATTATAGTAGTATTATAGTAGTATTGTAGTAGTTCCCTATTTTAGTAGTTCCCTATTATAGTAGTATTATAGTAGTTCCCTATTATAGTAGTATTATAGTAGTTCCCTATTATATTAGTATTATAGTAGTATTATAGTAGTTCCCTATTATAGTAGTATTATAGTAGTATTATAGTAGTTCCCTATTATAGTATTATTATAGTAGTTCCCTATTATAGTAGTATTATAGTAGTATTATAGTAGTTCCCTATTATAGTAGTATTATAGTAGTTCCCTATTAGAGTAGTATTATAGTAGTATTATAGTAGTTCCCTATTATAGTAGTATTATAGTAGTTTATAGTAGTATTATAGTAGTATTATAGTAGTTCCCTATTATAGTAGTATTATAGTAGTTCCCTATTATAGTAGTATTATAGTAGTTCCCTATTATAGTAGTATTATAGTAGTTCCCTATTATAGTAGTATTATAGTAGTATTATAGTATTATTATAGTATTATTATAGTAGTTCCCTATTATAGTAGTATTATAGTAGTATTATAGTAGTTCTCTATTATATTAGTATTATAGTAGTTCCCTATTATAGTAGTATTATAGTAGTATTATAGTAGTTCCCTATTATAGTAGTATTGTAGTAGTTCCCTATTATAGTAGTATTATAGTAGTTCCCTATTATAGTAGTATTATAGTAGTTCCCTATTATAGTAGTATTATAGTAGTTACCTATTATAGTAGTATTATAGTAGTATTATAGTAGTTCCCTATTATAGTAGTATTATAGTAGTTCCCTATTATAGTAGTATTATAGTAGTTCCCTATTTTAGTAGTTCCCTATTATAGTAGTATTATAGTAGTATTATAGT
Source organism: Coregonus lavaretus (assembly GCF_964263955.1). Lineage (NCBI taxonomy): Eukaryota > Metazoa > Chordata > Actinopteri > Salmoniformes > Salmonidae > Coregonus > Coregonus lavaretus. The sequence continues at coordinate 208,210 of NW_028166641.1, forward strand.
AGTTCCCTATTTTAGTAGTTCCCTATTATAGTAGTTCCCTATTATAGTAGTATTATAGTAGTTCCCTATTATAGTAGTATTATAGTAGTATTATAGTAGTTCCCTATTATAGTAGTATTATAGTAGTATTATAGTAGTATTATAGTAGTATTGTAGTAGTTCCCTATTTTAATAGTTCCCTATTATAGTAGTATTATAGTAGTTCCCTATTATAGTAGTATTATAGTAGTTCCCTATTATAGTAGTATTATAGTAGTATTATAGTAGTTCCCTATTATAGTAGTATTATAGTAGTATTATAGTAGTATTATAGTAGTATTATAGTAGTTCCCTATTATAGTATTATTATAGTAGTTCCCTATTATAGTAGTATTATAGTAGTATTATAGTAGTTCCCTATTATAGTAGTATTATAGTAGTTCCCTATTAGAGTAGTATTATAGTAGTATTATAGTAGTTCCCTATTATAGTAGTATTATAGTAGTTTATAGTAGTATTATAGTAGTATTATAGTAGTATTATAGCAGTTCCCTATTATAGTAGTATTATAGTAGTATTATAGTAGTTCCCTATTATAGTAGTATTATAGTAGTTCCCTATTATAGTAGTATTATAGTAGTTCCCTATTATAGTAGTATTATAGTAGTATTATAGTAGTATTATAGTATTATTATAGTAGTATTATAGTAGTTCCCTATTATAGTAGTATTATAGTAGTATTATAGTAGTATTATAGTAGTTCCCTATTACAGTAGTATTATAGTAGTATTATAGTAGTTCTCTATTATATTAGTATTATAGTAGTTCCCTATTATAGTAGTATTATAGTAGTATTATAGTAGTTCCCTATTATAGTAGTATTATAGTAGTTCCCTATTATAGTAGTATTATAGTAGTTACCTATTATAGTAGTATTATAGTAGTTCCCAATAGGCTGACAATATTAACCCATGGCTACATACGGTTAAATTTACTGAATATCAAGCCATTGTTCTAACACATGGCAGAAAGACATTGTGTGGGAAGCCAGGTAGCTACAATCAGCATTCAGTGTTCAGTGTTCAGTAATTCTAAAACCTGTTTAAATTCTCAGGTGGAAACAGCAGGTAGCCTACCCAATGATGATGCACCCACTGTTCTGGGAATCTGGGCTCTGAGCTAAAACACTAAACACTTATTCTGCTGACTGAGTAACAGCCAATATCTACACTGAACAAAAATATAAACGCAACAAGTGTTTTTGTTTTGTTTTTGGGGGATGGATCAGTTTAATATTGCAGATAGATTGTAACTTCCATCAATGTAATTGTCTGCATCACTTCCAATCCCCCATGTTTTTTTTTTATACATACATACATACATACATACATACATATTCTTTTAACAAATATATATACAGTGGGGGGAAAAAAGTATTTAGTCAGCCACCAATTGTGCAAGTTCTCCCACTTAAAAAGATGAGAGGCCTGTAATTTTCATCATAGGTACATGTCAACTATGACAGACAAATTGAGGAAAAAAAATCCAGAAAATCACATTGTACGATTTTTTATTAAATTATTTCTAATTTATGGTGGAAAATAAGTATTTGGTCACCTACAAACAAGCAAGATTTCTGGCTCTCACAGACCTGTAACTTCTTCTTTAAGAGGCTCCTCTGTCCTCCACTCATTACCTGTATTAATGGCACCTGTTTGAACTTGTTATCAGTATAAAAGACACCTGTCCACAACCTCAATCAGTCACACTCCAAACTCCACTATGGCCAAGACCAAAGAGCTGTCAAAGGACACCAGAAACTAAATTGTAGACCTGCACCAGGCTGGGAAGACTGAATCTGCAATAGGTAAGCAGCTTGGTTTGAAGAAATCAACTGTGGGAGCAATTATTAGGAAATGGAAGACATACAAGACCACTGATAATCTCCCTCGATCTGGGGCTCCACGCAAGATCTCACCCCGTGGGGTCAAAATGATCACAAGAACGGTGAGCAAAAAACCAAGAACCACAGGGGGGGACCTAGTGAATGACCTGCAGAGAGCTGGGACCAAAGTACCAAAGCCTACCATCAGTAACACACTACGCCGCCAGGGACTCAAATCCTGGAGTGCAAGACGTGTCCCCCTGCTTAAGCCAGTACATGTCCAGGCCCGTCTGAAGTTTGCTAGAGTGCATTTGGATGATCCAGAAGAGGACTGGGAGAATGTCATATGGTCAGATGAAACCAAAATAGAACTTTTTGGTAAAAACTCAACTCATCATGTTTGGAGGACAAAGAATGCTGAGTTGCATCCAAAGAACACCATACCTACTGTGAAGCATGGGGGTGGAAACATCATGCTTTGGGGCTTGTTTTCTGCAAAGGGACCAGGACGACTGATCCGTGTAAAGGAAAGAATTAATGGGGCCATGTTTCGTGAGATTTTGAGTGAAAACCTCCTTCCATCAGCAAGGGCATTGAAGATGAAACGTGGCTGGGTCTTTCAGCATGACAATGATCCCAAACACACCGCCCGGGCAACGAAGAAGTGGCTTCGTAAGAAGCATTTCAAGGTCCTGGAGTGGCCTAGCCAGTCTCCAGATCTCAACCCCATAGAAAATCTTTGGAGGGAGTTGAAAGTCCATGTTGCCCAGCGACAGCCCCAAAACATCACTGCTCTAGAGGAGATCTGCATGGAGGAATGGGACAAAATACCAGTAACAGTGTGTGAAAACCTTGTGAAGACTTACAGAAAACGTTTGACCTGTGTCATTGCCAACAAAGGGTATATAACAAAGTATTGAGAAACTTTTGTTATTGACCAAATACTTATTTTCCACCATAATTTGCAAATAAATTCATAAAAAATCCTACAATGTGATTTTCTGGATTTTTTTTTCTCATTTTGCCTGTCATAGTTGACGTGAACCTATGATGAAAATTACAGGCCTCTCTCATCTTTTTAAGTGGGAGAACTTTCACAATTGGTGGCTGACTAAATACTTTTTTTCCCCACTGTATATATATACACACTGCTCAAAAAAATAAAGGGAACACTAAAATAACACATCTTAGATCTGAATGAATGAAATAATCTTATTAAATACTTTTTTCTTTACATAGTTGAATGTGCTGACAACAAAATCACACAAAAATTATCAATGGAAATCAAATGTATCAACCCATGGAGGTCTGGATTTGGAGTCACCCTCAAAATTAAAGTGGAAAACCACACTACAGGCTGATCCCACTTTGATGTAATGTCCTTAAAACAAGTCAAAATGAGGCTCAGTAGTGTGTGTGGCCTCCAAGTGCCTGTATGACCTCCCTACAACGCCTGGGCATGCTCCTGATGAGGTGGCGGTTGGTCTCCTGAGGGATCTCCTCCCAGACCTGGACTAAAGCATCCGCCAACTCCTGGACAGTCTGTGGTGCAATGTGGCGTTGGTGGATGGAGCGAGACATGATGTCCCAGATGTGCTCAATTTGATTCAGGTCTGGGGAACGGGCGGGCCAGTCCATAGCATCAATGCCTTCCTCTTGCAGGAACTGCTGACACAATCCAGCCACATGAGGTCTAGCATTGTCTTGCATTAGGAGGAACCCAGGGCCAACCGCACCAGCATATGGTCTCACAAGGGGTCTGAGGATCTCATCTCGGTACCTAATGGCAGTCAGGCTACCTCTGGCGAGCACATGGAGGGCTGTGTGGCCCCCCAAAGAAATGCCACCCCACACCATGACTGACCCACCGCCAAACCGGTCATGCTGGAGGATGTTGCAGGCAGCAGAACGTTCTCCACGGCGTCTCCAGACTCTGTCACGTCTGTCACATGTGCTCAGTGTGAACCTGCTTACATCTGTGAAGAGCACAGGGCGCCAGTGGCGAATTTGCCAATCTTGGTGTTCTCTGGCAAATGCCAAACGTCCTGCACGGTGTTGGGCTGTAAGCACAACCCCCACCTGTGGAAGTCGGGCCCTCATATCACCCTCATGGAGTCTGTTTCTGACCGTTTGAGCAGACACATGCACATTTGTGGCCTGCTGGAGGTCATTTTGCAGGGCTCTGGCAGTGCTCCTCCTGCTCCTCCTTGCACAAAGGCGGAGGTAGCGGTCCTGCTGCTGGGTTGTTGCCCTCCTACGGCCTCCTCCACGTCTCCTGATATACTGGCCTGTCTCTTGGTAGCGCCTCCATGCTCTGGACACTACGCTGACAGACACAGCAAACCTTCTTGCCACAGCTCGCATTGATGTGCCATCCTGGATGAGCTGCACTACCTGAGCCACTTGTGTGGGTTCTAGACTCCGTCTCATGCTACCACTAGAGTGAAAGCACCGCCAGCATTCAAAAGTGACCAAAACATCAGCCAGGAAGCATAGGAACTGAGAAGTGGTCTGTGATCACCACCTGCAAAACCAGTCCTTTATTGGGGGTGTCTTGCTAATTGCCTATAATTTCCACCTGTTGTCTATTCCATTTGCACAACAGCATGTGAAATGTATTGTCAATCAGTGTTGCTTCCTAAGTGGACAGTTTGATTTCACAGAAGTGTGATTGACTTGGAGTTACATTGTGTTGTTTAAGTGTTCCCTTAATTTTTTGGAGCAGAGTATAATATGCCATTTAGCAGACGCTTTTATCCAAAGCAACTTACAGTCATGTGAACATACATTTTTACGTATGGATGGTCCCGGGGATCGAACCCACTACCCTGGCGTTACAAGCGCCATGCTCTACCAATTGAGCTACAGAGGACCACTTGGAGCCAGCTGAATAAAGGGTGGAGTCCTCTGACAACGTGGGGCCAGCTGAATAACGGAACTCCATGGGGCCACATCTGCCAGATGTTATTGGAAACAGAATGCTCCCAATGAATAAATCAATAAAAAAAAATGGGAAACTTCTTCCTATGTCCACAATAATCCATATTTCTAGCATAATGACTGGCATAATTGAAATTGTGGATTATGACAATTTCACACCTGTGGTCTGGTCAATTAGCTAATGAGGACGCCATGGAGGTCCCCGATGTCAAATGACTTTATTGTAGGTAGGTTGACAGACAATATGCAACATTATTCATTCTCTATTTTTTCTTCTTGCTGGACTAGACAAGTGATTGATTGGCAGTATCATTGCAAATACAACCGTGCCAAGGTTAACACCACCTAGCACCTTGCGACAAGCAATCCTTTTCGTAATTGTTTTTTTTTTTCTCACCAAAAATGATTATGGTTAATCATTGAGAGAGTGGTTAGCCTGTTTTAACAGTCTAGCCTAATGAGTTTAGGTCACAGAAGAGTTATAAGATAGCTACTTACTGGCCAGGCAAAACTGAACGGCAAAACAATCCTGGATCTTTCATTCCTCGCCGAGCTCTTCAAAGAAAATCCATTCGCTCCCAGGACAGGCGTAGATCCGGACCCGAAGCTACAAGGTCCCGCAGCCGAGACCCGCGACTGGTATTCCTTCAAACACACTTTAAAATACGTATCACACTCATCCATCCTGCATTTCCGATCCCCGCCGTTCCGTGAACCGTCACAACACAGCAAGTTAAGAAGCTCCCGGTTCTGGTTGTTCATCGATAAGATTTCCAACTCGAACTGACCCGTTCCCTCCGCCACCTGTCGGTAAAGCAGAACGAACAAACGGTGAAACCGCTGGACATTGAGAGTGATCATGTTGCCGGCCCAGGCATCCTGCTCAGCTTACTTTGCAGAAAACTATAAAAGCAAAAACTGTAGCTGAGAATTCTCAGCTCCACGATACCATTGAGATGTTATTATGTGATGTACGTATCGTGGAGTTAAAATCTCAGCTAAGCAAACTGATAAATTATGCACTGATAAATAGTCAGCTAGCAAAACTCCAGAAACATTGGTGCAAGCGCCTCTACAAAAGTTGTAAACTATGGATAATATATATATATAAAAACGAATTGAGCCGTAAAGTTATCGAAAACAAAACTCAAAACGGGCTTGGTGAAGAGGGGTTGCACCGGATCAATGCAGGCAACGAGCCAACCACACTGATAAATACCCACACAACCATTGAACTTCGAGACTCTAGCTATACATTTCCCACTCCTAACGTGATGTTTTAGCTAGTCGAAATTAAAAGTAGCCTACTGAAGAATCAATGCGTCCACGGTAGCCCTCTGATCATATCCCTCACTATGCAACGGTAAAGTAATCCACATACCTTTGCATGAAACCACAACAATAACGCATGTAAGCAAAAAGCAGCAACGCCAACCGAGCCCAGTCTCAAAATCATGCCTCTGGTTTTGCCTTGCCGCTCCGCTTGGAAACTAAACGGTGTCTGGCCGAGTCACAGCACCAATGCAATTCTCCAATTTAAACATGCACGGAGTAAAGAACAAGACTTTCTCCAACGAGCCACAGCTTTGCAACACAGAGGAAAAATGCTTCCTTTTGCGTCTGTCTGCTCAAATTCTGCTAGTTAGTTCGTCTCGTTATATTCCTTTTCTATGCATTTAGTTACTTGCAGCGAAAAGTCTTTAGCTACACGTCAACCATGCAGGTTGCTGTCCTCTTGTCTGTCCACATCTAAACCGGCAGCTGGTTGAAGGACTCCGGAAGGAGGCGGGTAGAACCCTGACAGACATGTATATTCATGAGGAGGAGGAGTAGAAGACCACGCCTCTTTGTTGTATTTTGAGGAGCCTTGTTCTACTGTTATGAATTGCAATTCCTACAATATGTTGCAAATTGCAATTCGTACAAATATTTCACGAATTTGCTGAAAAACGTATGTTATGTTACGAATTCAAATTCGTTGTGGCTAACGTTGACTAGGTGGCTAAGGCTAACGTTAGCTAGCTGGCTAATGTTAGCTGAGCTAGGCCTTAGGGTGTGTGTTAGCTATAGGGTTAGGAGTTAGGTTAAGGTTAGAGTTAGGGGAAGGGTTAGCTAACATGCTAGCTAAGTAGTTGCAAAGTAGCTACAGAGTAGCAAGTAGTTGCTAAAGTTGTCCATGATGAGATTCAAACACGCAAACTTTTGGTTGCTAGAGGTTCCCATTATACGCCCACCCATCAATCCACCCCGACCAACCACTCCCATTATACGCCCACCCATCAATCCACCCCGACCAACCACTCCCATTATACGCCCACCCATCAATCCACCCCGACCAACCACTCCCATTATACGCCCACCCATCAATCCACCCCGACCAACCACTCCCATTATACGCCCACCCATCAATCCACCCCGACCAACCACTCCCATTATACGCCCACCCATCAATCCACCCCGACCAACCACTCCCATTATACGCCCACCCATCAATCCACCCCGACCAACCACTCCCATTATACGCCCACCCATCAATCCACCCCGACCAACCACTCCCATTATACGCCCACCCATCAATCCACCCCGACCAACCACTCTAGTTACATGTTTTCCATAAGTAACCTTGTGTCTTATGTAACCAAATATAACACATCATACTAATTTGAGTGTCCCGTATTTACGTTTACTAGTCTATGAGACCAGGCTGACTGGACTGGTGTTCAAACCTATGAGTTATGATTATGCAAGAAAAAAAACATTTGAGTTGAAAAACTATTAGAAAAAATGAGAGGAAACAGTTTGTAAATTAATTGTAAATTAATTTCATGTTTTTCCCAACGTCAACTTCAAAATCTGCCTAAAAAGTAGGTTAAAGTACATGATATCAATATTTTCCTTCATGCATATTTAACAAGTTATGTACAATATGTGCTTATCAAAAAAGCTGATGAATTATCCCCATGAGTGAGTCTGAGAATTCAGATTATGTAGAAAATCAACTTGGAGAAATTCCCAACTTCTGGCACATTATTTGTTCTTTGTGATGTGGAATACTGATAAGGTCTAAAAAACCAGTGTCCTATCAAATCAAATCAAATATTATTTGCCACATGCGCCGAATACAACAGGTGTAGACATTACCGTGAAATGCTTACTTACAGCCCTTAACCAACAATGTATTTTTTTTCTCATAAAAAAGTAAAATAAAACAACAACAACAAAAAAGTGTTGAGAAAAAAAGAGCAGAAGTAAAATAAAATAACAGTAGGGAGGCTATATATACAGGGGGGGTACCGGTGCAGAGTCAATGTGCGGGGGCACCGGCTAGTTGAGGTAGTTGAGGTAATATGTACATGTGGGTAGAGTTAAAGTGACTATGCATAAATAATTAACAGAGTAGCAGCAGCGTAAATAGATGGGGTGGGGGTGGGGGGGCAGTGCAAATAGTCCGGGTAGCCATGATTAGCTGTTCAGGAGTCTTATGGCTTGGGGGTAGAAGCTGTTGAGAAGTCTTTTGGACCTAGACTTGGCACTCCGGTACCGCTTGCCATGCGGTAGCAGAGAGAACAGTCTATGACTAGGGTGGCTGGAGTCTTTGACACATTTTTTTGGGGCCTTCCTCTGACACCGCCTGGTATAGCGGTCCTGGATGGCAGGAAGCTTGGCCCCAGTGATGTACTGGGCCGTACGCACTACCCTCTGTAGTGCCTTGCGGTCGGAGGCCGAGCAGTTGCCATACCAGGCGGTGATGCAACCAGTCAGGGCTTTTTGAGGATCTGAGGACCCATGCCAAATCTCAGTGTTCTGAAAACGTAAGAGTTCGAGTTTTATTTTTATTATGAGGAGATAGAAACGAGGATCTCGCCCCTCTCTCTCTCTCTCTCTCTCTCTCTCTCTCTCTCTCTCTCTCTCTCTCTCTCTCTCTCTCTCTCTCTCTCTCTCTGTGTCTCTCTCTCTCTCTGTCTCTCTCTCTCTCTCTCTCTCTCTCTCTCTGTCTCTCTCTCTCTCTCTCTCTCTCACTGTCTGTCTCTCTCTCTTTATTTACTTGGTATTTCATTACTTTAACAGAACGTTTCCTAAACGTTCAAATGTGGTTACATTTCATTTCAAATGTGGGTAATGTTCTAGGAACGTTCTCCAACTGGTTTGACATTGGGAACGTTCTCAAATAGTTCTGAGAAAGTTAAGAAACAACATTCTTCTGTGGGAATTTCAGTACTTCAGCATAACATTTCCTACAGGTTTCCTCATGGTTCTATTTAAAGTCATGTTCTCAAATTGTTCCAAAAATATAAAGAAAACTTTCCATAAAAACCACAAGAAAACTTTAATAATGTTCAGGGAACGTTCAAAAAATGTTATTTAAAAACATATACATTCCGTTCTCAGCATCAACAAAACTCTCTCTATCCTCTATCTTGTTAAGTGTGTTCAGGTGTTTTGGCCACGCCCACTAATTGGCCACACCTGATCTTAATGAGTTCCTGTTTCCTTTGAAATGGGGTCTGTTTGACTAAAATTATCAGCTTTGTGTGTCACGCTAGCTCCATCCTGGTGGTGCAGTAGAGTAATGACATGGATTGGGGAGAAAAACAAAACAAACATAAAAATAACAACAAAATAAAATATCAGGAGATCAGGTTTGAATCTGACTGATGTCACAATAAAAAAATAAATTAATTTCCATGTGTCCTACCTGTGCTTGAAAAAAAAAAAAAAAAAGGTGTACCCAAATAAGCTAGCAGTGTTATTAAAAGTCTTATTGAAACATTCAGTGAAAGTTTTAAGGATGTTATTAAAAAACCTCCAAATAGCCTATAATTTCTGTTGTCAGAGCATTAATAAATCTTCCAGAAAAAAACTTTAAAGGAACCAGAGTAAAACATTTTCAGAACCTCCCTGTAACCTAAAAATAAATGTTCCCAGAACAAAAGTTGTTTTTCCAGTCAGGAAATAATAAGGCTTAGTTTCAACAACCAATGTGAAACCAAAAACATCAGTTTCCACAACTTCAAAGGAACCAAAGGGTGCAAACTGGGTAACACCTGTGAAATGGTCAATTGTCCCAAAGCACAATAACTAATGCTGCATGTTATCTCACACATCCCGTTATATGATGACAGATCTACATTACCATTTCTGTTTATGTAGTCTGACCACGAGAGATTATGTATGAATCTACCTCAACCACTCCAGTACCCCTGAACATTGAATAAGGGACTGACCTGTATATCCAACCACTCCAGTACCCCTGCACATTGAATAAGGTACTGACCTGTATATCCAACCACTCCAGTACCCCTGCACATTGAATAAGGTACTGGGACTGACCTGTATATACAACCACTCCAGTACCCCTGCATATTGAATAAGGTACTGACCTGTATATCCAACCACTCCAGTACCCCTGCACATTGAATAAAGTACTGGGACTGACCTGTATATTCAACCACTCCAGTACCCCTGCACATTGAATAAGGTACTGACACTGACCTGTATATCCAACCACTCCAGTACCCCTGCACATTGAATAAGGTACTGACACTGACCTGTATATACAACCACTCCAGTACCCCTGCAAATTGAATAAGGTACTGACACTGACCTGTATATACAACCACTCCAGTACCCCTGAACATTGAATAAGGTACTGACCTGTATATTCAACCACTCCAGTACCCCTGAACATTGAATAAGGTACTGACCTGTATATCCAACCACTCCAGTACCCCTGCACATTGAATAAAGTACTGGGACTGACCTGTATATTCAACCACTCCAGTACCCCTGAACATTGAATAAGGTACTGACACTGTCCTGTATATACAACCACTCCAGTACCCCTGCCATTGAATAAGGTACTGACACTGATCTGTATATATAACCACTCCAGTACCCCTGCACATTGAATAAGGTACTGACACTGACCTGTATATACAACCACTCCAGTACCCCTGCCTATTGAATAAGGTACTGACACTGATCTGTATATACAACCACTCCAGTACCCCTGCACATTGAATAAGGTACTGACACTGACCTGTATATACAACCACTCCAGTACCCCTGCCATTGAATAAGGTACTGACCTGTATATTCAACCACTCCAGTACCCCTGCACATTGAATAAGGTACTGACACTGACCTGTATATCCAACCACTCCAGTACCCCTGAAAATTGAATAAGGTACTGACCTGTATATCCAACCACTCCAGTACCCCTGAACATTGAATAAGGTACTGACACTGACCTGTATATCCAACCACTCCAGTACCCCTGCACATTGAATAAGGTACTGACACTGACCTGTATATACAACCACTCCAGTACCCCTGCACATTGAATAAGGTACTGACACTGACCTGTATATACAACCACTCCAGTACCCCAGCACATTGAATAAGGTACTGACACTGACCTGTATATACAACCACTCCAGTACCCCTGCACATTGAATAAGGTACTGACACTGACCTGTATATACAACCACTCCAGTACCCCAGCACATTGAATAAGGTACTGACCTGTATATCCAACCACTCCAGTACCCCTGCCATTGAATAAGGTACTGGCACTGACCTGTATATACAACCACTCCAGTACCCCTGCACATTGAATAAGGTACTGACACTGACCTGTATATTCAACCACTCTAGTACCCCTGCACATTGAATAAGGTACTGACACTGACCTGTATATACAACCACTCCAGTACCCCTGCCATTGAATAAGGTACTGACACTGACCTGTATATCCAACCACTCCAGTACCCCTGCACATTGAATAAGGTACTGGGACTGACCTGTATATACAACCACTCCAGTACTCTTGCACATTGAATAAGGTACTGACACTGACCTGTATATTCAACCACTCCAGTACCCCTGCACATTGAATAAGGTACTGACACTGACCTGTATATCCAACCACTCCAGTATCCCTGCACATTGAATAGGGTACATGGACTGACCTGTATATACAACCACTCCAGTACCCCTGCACATTGAATAAGGTACTGGGACTGACCTGTATATTCAACCACTCCAGTACCCCTGCCATTGAATAAGGTACTGACACTGACCTGTATATCCAACCACTCCAGTATCCCTGCACATTGAATAGGGTACTGACACTGACCTGTATATTCAACCACTCCAGTACCCCTGCACATTGAATAAGGTACTGACACTGACCTGTATATCCAACCACTCCAGTATCCCTGCACATTGAATAAGGTACTGGGACTGACCTGTATATTCAACCACTCCAGTACCCCTGCCATTGAATAAGGTACTGACCTGTATATTCAACTACTCCAGTACCCCTGCACATTGAATAAGGTACTGGGACTGACCTGCATATTCAACCACTCCAGTACCCCTGCCATTGAATAAGGTACTGACACTGACCTGTATATCCAACCACTCCAGTACCCCTGAACATTGAATAAGGTACTGACACTGACCTGTATATTCAACCACTCCAGTACCCCTGCACATTGAATAAGGTACTGACCTGTATATACAACCACTCCAGTACCCCTGCCATTGAATAAGGTACTGACACTGACCTGTATATCCAACCACTCCAGTACCCCTGAACATTGAATAAGGTACTGACACTGACCTGTATATCCAACCACTCCAGTACCCCTGAAAATTGAATAAGGTACTGACCTGTATATCCAACCACTCCAGTACCCCTGAACATTGAATAAGGTACTGACACTGACCTGTATATCCAACCACTCCAATACCCCTGCACATTGAATAAGGTACTGACACTGACCTGTATATACAACCACTCCAGTACCCCTGCCTATTGAATAAGGTACTGACACTGATCTGTATATACAACCACTCCAGTACCCCTGCCATTGAATAAGGTACTGACACTGACCTGTATATCCAACCACTCCAGCACCCCTGAACATTGAATAAGGTACTGACACTGACCTGTATATCCAACCACTCCAGTTCCCCTGAAAATTGAATAAGGTACTGACCTGTATATCCAACCACTCCAGTACCCCTGAACATTGAATAAGGTATTGACACTGACCTGTATATCCAACCACTCCAGTACCCCTGCACATTGAATAAGGTACTGACACTGACCTGTATATACAACCACTCCAGTACCCCTGCACATTGAATAAGGTACTGACACTGACCTGTATATACAACCACTCCAGTACCCCTGCACATTGAATAAGGTACTGACACTGACCTGTATATACAACCACTCCAGTACCCCAGCACATTGAATAAGGTACTGGCACTGACCTGTATATACAACCACTCCAGTACCCCTGCACATTGAATAAGGTACTGACACTGACCTGTATATACAACCACTCCAGTACCCCTGCCATTGAATAAGGTACTGACACTGACCTGTATATTCAACCACTCCAGTACCCCTGCACATTGAATAAGGTACTGACACTGACCTGTATATACAACCACTCCAGTACCCCTGCCATTGAATAAGGTACTGACACTGACCTGTATATCCAACCACTCCAGTACCCCTGCACATTGAATAAGGTACTGGGACTGACCTGTATATACAACCACTCCAGTACTCTTGCACATTGAATAAGGTACTGACACTGACCTGTATATCCAACCACTCCAGTACCCCTGCACATTGAATAGGGTACATGGACTGACCTGTATATACAACCACTCCAAGGAGGGAGGGAGGGAGGGAGGGAGGGAGGGACTGAGTGTGAGAGATTGGGGAAATGACAGAAAGATTGAGAGATAGAATGAAAAGTTTGTATGGGAAAGGCAAAACTTGTGCATGCCAGCTATTATGTCTGATCCAGGCCAGACTATATGTTCTATAAAACTAGCGCTGCTTTTGGGGAGGGAGGGAGAGATAGAGATTGGGCGAAAGAGGGAGTTTGAGTGTGAGAGAGAAATAGTGTGTTTATGAGAGCGGCTTTTACTCAGAGATAAATATTATGTTTCCCTGTAAAGGTGGTCGCTGGGTTTATTCTGAGTTGACGTCCAGGGAGCTCCAACAGCATTGGGTTTATTCTGAGTTGACGTCCAGGGAGCTCCAACAGCATTGGGTTTATTCTGAGTTGACGTCCAGGGAGCTCCAACAGCATTGGGTTTATTCTGAGTTGACATCCAGGGAGCTCCAACAGCATTGGGTTTATTCTGAGTTGACGTCCAGGGAGCTCCAACAGCATTGGGTTTATTCTGAGTTGACGTCCAGGGAGCTCCAACAGCATTGGGTTTATTCTGAGTTGACGTACAGGGAGCTCCAACAGCATTGGGTTTATTCTGAGTTGACGTACAGGGAGCTCCAACAGCATTGGGTTTATTCTGAGTTGACGTACAGGGAGCTCCAACAGCATTGGGACAGTGACATGTTTATTTATTTTTCTGGCTCTGTACTCCAGCACTTTGGATTTGAAATGGTACAATCACTATTGTATTCATAGTCCCCCCATTTTAGGAGACCAAAAGTATTGGGACAAATTCACTTAATTGTGTATTAAAGTAGTAAAAAGTGTAGTATTTGGTCCTATATTCCTAGCACGCAATGACTACATCAGAGTCACGCTTGTGACTCTACAAATTTGTTGGAGGCATGCGGTTTGTTTTGGTTGCTTCAGATTATTTAGTGCCCAATAGAAATTAATGTTAAATAATGTATTGTGTCATTTTGGAGTCACTTTTATTGTAAATAAGAATAGAATACGTTTCTAAACACTTCTACATTAATGTGATGCTACCATGATTACGGATAATCCTGAATGAATCGATAATCACCCCCCCCCCCCCCCCCCCCCCCTGTGTAGAAGTGGATTGTCATTGACAGAGTGTGAGGTTATGTTAGCTGTCTGTTGTGGATTGAGATGGAGGTGTACTGAAGTTTAGGGCTGGGAGTTAAATGTGTTAAGAAGGTTAAGATTCAAACTAGTCGAATTGTACTTTCAATGGGATTCCTTGGTTCACATGTGACGTAATTTGCAATGACATACTATAGCTACATATGTTTCACTGCAATATGCCATCATACAGCTTGGAGCTTTAGTCATTTCATCCTGAACGTTTTGTACCATATTCTCTTTCAGAGGATTATTTTTGATCTTCTAGAAGAAATGTATGATCAAGGCGGTGACCCGATCCTGTAGGTTCATGCTCTACAACATTCGGAGAGTACGACCCTGCCTTACACAGGAAGCGGCACAGGTCCTAATCCAGGCACTTGTCATCTCCCGTCTGGATTACTGCAACTCGCTGTTGGCTGGGCTCCCTGCCTGTGCCATTAAACCCCTACAACTCATCCAGAATGCCGCAGCCCGTCTGGTGTTCAACCTTCCCAAGTTCTCTCACGTCACCCCGCTCCTCCGCACACTCCACTGGCTTCCAGTTGAAGCTCGCATCTGCTACAAGACCATGGTGCTTGCCTACGGAGGTAGATCAGCTTTAATATGTCAGATAGATTGTAACTTCCATCAATGTAATTGTCTGCATCACTTCCAATCCCCCATATGTTTTTTTTCTCGCAAATATACAGTGGGGAGAACAAGTATTTGATACACTGCCGATTTTGCAGGTTTTCCTACTTACAAAGCATGTAGAGGTCTGTAATTTTTATCACAGGTACACTTCAACTGTGAGAGACGGAATCTAAAACAAAAATCCAGAAAATCACATTGTATGATTTTTAAGTAATTAATTTGCATTTTATGGCATGACATAAGTATTTGATACATCAGAGAAGCAGAACTTAATATTTGGTACAGAAACCTTTGTTTGCAATTACAGAAATCATACGTTTCCTGTAGGTCTTGACCAGGTTTGCACACACTGCAGCAGGGATTTTGGCCCACTCCTCCATACAGACCTTCTCCAGATCCTTCAGGTTTCGGGGCTGTCGCTGGGCAATATGGACTTTCAGCTCCCTCCAAAGATTTTCTATTGGGTTCAGGTCTGGAGACTGGCTAGGCCACTCCAGGACCTTGAGATGCTTCTTACGGTGCCACTCCTTAGTTGCCCTGGCTGTGTGTTTCAGGTCGTTGTCATGCTGGAAGACCCAGCCACAACCCATCTTCAATGCTCTTACTGAGGGAAGGAGGTTGTTGGCCAAGATCTCGCGATACATGGCCCCATCCATCCTCCCCTCAATACGGTGCAGTCGTCCTGTCCCCATTGCAGAAAAGCATCCCCAAAGAATGATGTTTCCACCTCCATGCTTCACGGTTGGGATGGTGTTCTTGGGGTTGTACTCATCCTTCTTTTCCTCCAAACACGGCGAGTGGAGTTTAGACCAAAAAGCTCTATTTTTGACTCATCAGACCACATGACCTTCTCCCATTCCTCCTCTGGATCATCCAGATGGTCATTGGCAAACTTCAGACGGGCCTGGACATGCGCTGGCTTGAGCAGGTGGACCTTGCGTGCGCTGCAGGATTTTAATTCATGATGGCGTAGTGTGTTACTAATGGTTTTCTTTGAGACTGTGGTCCCAGCTCTCTTCAGGTCATTGACCAGGTCCTGCCGTGTAGTTCTGGGCTGATCCCTCACCTTCCTCATGATCATTGATGCCCCACGAGGTGAGATCTTGCATGGAGCCCCAGACCGAGGGTGATTGACCATCATCTTGAACTTCTTCTATTTTCTAATAATTGCGCCAACAGTTGTTGCCTTCTCACCAAGCTGCTTGCCTATTGTCCTGTAGCCCATCCCAGCCTTGTGCAGGTCTACAATTTTATCCCTGATGTCCTTACACAGCTCTCTGGTCTTGGCCATTGTGGAGAGGTTGGAGTCTGTTTGATTGAGTGTGTGGACAGGTGTCTTTTTATACAGGTAACGAGTTCAAACAGGTGTAGTTAATACAGGTAATGAGTGGAGAACAGGAGGGCTTCTTAAAGAAAAACTAACAGGTCTGTGAGAGCCGGAATTCTTACTGGTTGGTAGGTGATCAAATACTTATGTCATGCAATAAAATGCAAATTAATTACTTAAACATCATACAATGTGATTTTCTGGATTTTTGTTTTAGATTCCGTCTCTCACAGTTGAAGTGTACCTATGATAAAAATTACAGACCTCTTCATGCTTTGTAAGTAGGAAAACCTGCAAAATCGGCAGTGTATCAAATACTTGTTCTCCCCACTGTATTTATATATATATATATATATATATACATACATACATACATACATATATACATACATATACATACACACACATATATATACATACATACATACACACACACATATATATATACATACATACATACATACACACACACATATCCTTTTTTAAATTATATTTCCCTTCATTACTTTCCAACCCCACCACCCCTTCTCCAATTGGAGTAAACTAGTGAACAACAACGCTTAGGCCTCTACTTCCAGCCCATACATACTATATACATTTTATGGACACAGTCAAATTCTACAATAATTATATTTTGTTTGTTTTTACTCCTGAACTTCCTCCGATCATTTTCATGATGTCCATCTGGTTTGCTTCTATATGCCATATTTTTCTAACTGTGCTCTTTCACAAAGCTCTCAACCTATAACCTATAGACTTATTATGGACACAGTATGCTTTACATTAGTTATCTTGTTGTTATTAGTTGTTGTTATTAGTCCCATCCTTCAGCTCCATTCAACACCTCCCATCTATCTCTTAACACCATCCATATTGGATTTCTATTTGCCATATATTTTTCAACTCTACTGTGATGTTTTACAAAAGTTCTGAACCTTTCTATTCTCATTGTTTCTACAAAACATTTTTGCTAAAACTATTATTATATTATTGATCGATTGACTATGACTTTTCAGATCACCCAGTAGTGCTATCTGCAAGGTTAGCTCCAGGTTAATATTACAATCCTTTAGCCATTCCTGGACCTGTGTCCAAAAACAAGCTACAAATGGACAGTACCAAAACAAATGATCTAATGATTCTGTCTCTTCGCAGCAAAATCTGCAGAGCTGGGAAGATTGTATCCCCCATATAAATAACATTATATTGGTTGCAAGAATTTTATATAATAATTTAAATTGAAGAATTCTAAGTTTTGAATCCGGCGTCGTTTTGCGTATCAATTCATAAACACTATGCCATGGAATCTGTACGTCAAAAATCTCTTCCCAACTATTTTGCAATCTATATGGGACAGCTGTCAATCCTTTGGTCCATAAGTGAAACTGATATACTTTTTTATTTATCACAATTTTCTTTAACCAATTATGTTCTTTAATGCAAGGCCAACAGACAAGTTCCTTACTTTCTCCCCCTTCCACTTTCCTTTTCCATATTTGCAGTAATGCTGCAATTATTTGGTTGTAATTTTGTGTAGAGCAGACATTTCCATATGTTTTTGTTAGCTGCATGTGCGACATAACTCCACCAGTCCTACCGATAATATCATTTACGAAGATTATACCTTTTTTAAACATTTTGTAAAAAAAAAAAAGGTTTTTTATCAATTAGTATATTTGAGTTTAACCACAATATTTGTTGCATTATTTGTTCTGTCGTTTCTGGAGGATGAAATTGAAATTGCAACCAACTTTCTATGGCTTGTTTTAGAAATAGTGATATTTGGGAGATTATTTCCTTTTCAAATTGGTTGTAATCTGAATAAAGGGAAAAAGGCCATTCTTTAACATTGGGTGAGACGATCTTACTAATTTGCTAGAGAACCAGTTCGGATTTAAGTATAACTTTTGTATGACTGAAGCTTTTAGTGATAGGTCTAATGCTTTAATATTTAATAATTTCTGTCCTCCGAATTCATATTCATTATATAAATAGGCCCGTTTAATTTTGTCTGGCTTGCCGTTCCAAATAAAATGGAATCTTTTTTTCTCATATAATTTAAAAAACTGTTCGCTAGGCGTAGGCAAGACCATAAGCAAATAGGTAAACTGGGATAATACTAAAGAGTTAATCAGGGTGATTTTTCCACAAATTGACAGATATTTACCTTTCCATGGTAGCAAGATCTTATCTATTTTTGCTAACTTTCTATTAACATTTATTGGAGTGAGATCATTTATTTCATTTGGGATATGTATTCCGAGTATACCCACATCACCATCAGACCATTTTATCGGTAAACTACATGGTAATGTAAAATGTTTATTTTTTAGTGATCCAATACGTAATATAGTACATTTATCATAATGTGGTTGTAATCCAGAGAGGTTAGAAAATGTATTTAGATCCTCTATGGGGCTCTGGAGGGATTCAAGTTGTGGATTTAAAAGAAAACATGAATCATCAGCGTACAATAACACCTTTGTTTTTAAGCCCTGGATTTCTAATCCCTTGATATTATTGTTGGAATTTAAATAGCTAACATCTCGATGGCAATAATAAACAGATATGCCGATAGTGGACAACCTTGTTTCACTCCTTTAAAACTTTCGGAGAAATAGCCATTATTTACTATTTTACACCTAGGGTTACTATACATGATTTTAACCCAATTTATAAGAGATTGTCCAAAATTGAAATTTTCCAGGCATTTATATATAAACCCCAGTCGTACTTTATAAAATGCCTTTTCGAAGTCTGCTATGAATAGCAGGCCTGGATTCCCATATTTTCCATAGTGTTCTATTGTTTCCAGTACTTGCCTTATATTATCTCCAATGTATCGTCCAAGTAAAAAACCGGTCTGATTAGAATGAATAATGTCCGACAATACCTTTTTAATTCTATGCGCTATACATTTTGCTAGAATTTTTGCACTTGTATCCTGTTTCAGTAATAATTAAATCAGTCTGATAATCTACCATTTACATAGGAGTGGTTAAAACATGCTAATAACGGTCCTCTGAGTATATCAAAAAAGGTTTGGTATACCTCGACTGGTATGCCATCCAACCCTGGATTTTTCCCGGACTTAAAGTCTTTAATTGCATCCAGAAGTTCCTCCTCTGTAATTTCACCTTCACATGAGTCTTTCTGTATGGCTGTTAATTTTACATTATCAATAGAAAAAAAATCTCTACATTAGATATTGTTATTGTATTGTTATTATATTGATATTGTATTGATAGATATTGTTATTGTATTGATAGATATTGTTATTGTATTGATAGATATTACTGCACTGTTGGAGCTAGAAACATAAGGATTTCGCTGCACCAGCGATAACATCTGCAAATCTTTGATTTGATATGTTAGCAAGCCATTTTCCCAGTCAGTCAGCCAGTCAGTCAGTCAGCCAGTCAGCCAGCCATCCAGCCAGTCAGCCAGTCAGTCAGTCAGCCAGCCAGCCAGCCAGCCAGCCAGCCAGCCAGCCAGCCAGCCAGCCAGCCAGTCAGCCAGTCAGTCAGCCAGCCAGCCAGCCAGCCAGTCAGTCAGTCAGCCAGCCAGTCAGCCAGCCAGCCAGCCAGTCAGCCAGCCAGCCAGCCAGCCAGTCAGCCAGTCAGCCAGTCAGCCAGCCAGCCAGCCAGTCAGCCAGCCAGCCAGCCAGTCAGTCAGCCAGTCAGTCAGCCAGTCAGTCAGCCAGCCAGTCAGCCAGCCAGTCAGCCAGTCAGTCAGCCAGTCAGTCAGGTTCCTGTAGCCTGTAGCAGCTCTGTAGCAGACGTTCTGTTAGTAGGTGGATCACTGTTACAACTGATCTCTGTTGGTCCAAGATGGGGGGAATAATTTGGGGAGCGTCAGCCAATCATAGCCAGATAACCTAATCCATATCAGTAGAGAGCTAGAGAAACAGTATAACTGAGGACATCAGATAGTTAGTTTCCCAGTCGGTCAGTGGAGGTGACTGTAGTCTGTAGCATCCAGCTATAACAGATAGTTAGTTTCCCAGTCGGTCAGTGGAGGTGGCTGTAGTCCGTAGCATCCAGCTATAACAGATAGTTAGTTTCCCAGTCGGTCAGTGGAGGTGGCTGTAGTCTGTAGCATCCAGCTATAACAGATAGTTAGTTTCCCAGTCGGTCAGTGGAGGTGGCTGTAGTCCGTAGCATCCAGCTATAACAGATAGTTAGTTTCCCAGTCGGTCAGTGGAGGTGGCTGTAGTCTGTAGCATCCAGCTATAACAGATAGTTAGTTTCCCAGTCGGTCAGTGGAGGTGGCTGTAGTCTGTAGCATCTAGCTATAACAGATAGTTAGTTTCCCAGTCGGTCAGTGGAGGTGGCTGTAGTCTGTAGCATCCAGCTATAACAGATAGTTAGTTTCCCAGTCGGTCAGTGGAGGTGGCTGTAGTCCGTAGCATCCAGCTATAACAGATAGTTAGTTTCCCAGTCGGTCAGTGGAGGTGACTGTAGTCTGTAGCATCCAGCTATAACAGATAGTTAGTTTCCCAGTCGGTCAGTGGAGGTGGCTGTAGTCCGTAGCATCCAGCTATAACAGATAGTTAGTTTCCCAGTCGGTCAGTGGAGGTGGCTGTAGTCTGTAGCATCCAGCTATAACAGATAGTTAGTTTCCCAGTCGGTCAGTGGAGGTGGCTGTAGTCCGTAGCATCCAGCTATAACAGATAGTTAGTTTCCCAGTCGGTCAGTGGAGGTGGCTGTAGTCCGTAGCATCCAGCTATAACAGATAGTTAGTTTCCCAGTCGGTCAGTGGAGGTGGCTGTAGTCCGTAGCATCCAGCTATAACAGATAGTTAGTTTCCCAGTCGGTCAGTGGAGGTGACTGTAGTCTGTAGCATCT
>NW_028166641.1:234674-247174 GCF_964263955.1 Coregonus lavaretus
AAATACCTTATTATTATCTATCCTGATGCCTAGTCACTTTACCCTGCCTTCATGTACATATCTACCTCAAATACCTTATTATTATCTATCCTGATGCCTAGTCACTTTACCCTGCCTTCATGTACATATCTACCTCAAATACCTTATTATTATATATCCTGGTGCCTTGTCACTTTACCCTGCCTTCATGTAATATCTACCTAAAATACCTTATTATTATCTATCCTGATGCCTAGTCACTTTACCCTGCCTTCATGTACATATCTACCTCAAATACCTTATTATTATCTATCCTGATGCCTAGTCACTTTACCCTGCCTTCATGTACATATCTACCTCAACTACCTTATTATTATCTATCCTGATGCCTAGTCACTTTACCCTGCCTTCATGTACATATCTACCTCAAATACCTTATTATTATCTATCCTGATGCCTAGTCACTTTACCCTGCCTTCATGTACATATCTACCTCAAATACCTTATTATTATCTATCCTGATGCCTAGTCACTTTACCCTGCCTTCATGCACATATCTACCTCAAATACCTTATTATTATCTATCCTGATGCCTAGTCACTTTACCCTGCCTTCATGTACATATCTACCTCAAATACCTTATTATTATATATCCTGGTGCCTTGTCACTTTACCCTGCCTTCATGTACATATCTACCACAAATACCTTATTATTATCTATCCTGATGCCTAGTCACTTTACCCTGCCTTCATGTACATATCTACCTCAAATACCTTATTATTATCTATCCTGATGCCTAGTCACTTTACCCTGCCTTCATGTACATATCTACCTCAAATACCTTATTATTATCTATCCTGATGCCTAGTCACTTTACCCTGCCTTCATGTACATATCTACCTCAAATACCTTATTATTATCTATCCTGATGCCTAGTCACTTTACCCTGCCTTCATGTACATATCTACCTCAAATACCTTATTATTATATATCCTGGTGCCTTGTCACTTTACCCTGCCTTCATGTACATATCTAACTCAAATACCTTATTATTATCTATCCTGATGCCTAGTCACTTTACCCTGCCTTCATGTACATATCTACCTCAAATACCTTATTATTATATATCCTGATGCCTAGTCACTTTACCCTGCCTTCATGTACATATCTACCTCAAATACCTTATTATTATCTATCCTGATGCCTAATCACTTTACCCTGCCTCCATGTACATATCTACCTCAAATACCTTATTATTATCTATCCTGATGCCTAGTCACTTTACCCTGCCTTCATGTACATATCTACCTCAAATACCTTATTATTATCTATCCTGATGCCTAGTCACTTTACCCTGCCTTCATGTACATATCTACCTCAAATACCTTATTATTATCTATCCTGATGACTAGTCACTTTACCCTGCCTCCATGTACATATCTACCTCAAATACCTTATTATTATCTATCCTGATGCCTAGTCACTTTACCCTGCCTTCATGTACATATCTACCTCAAATACCTTATTATTATCTATCCTGATGACTAGTCACTTTACCCTGCCTTCATGTACATATCTACCTCAAATACCTTATTATTATCCATCCTGATGCCTAGTCACTTTACCCTGCCTTCATGTACATATCTACCTCAAATACCTTATTATTATCTATCCTGATGCCTAGTCACTTTACCCTGCCTTTATGTACATATCTACCTCAAATACCTTATTATTATCTATCCTGATGACTAGTCACTTTACCCTGCCTTCATGTACATATCTACCTCAAATACCTTATTATTATCTATCCTGATGCCTAGTCACTTTACCCTGCCTTCATGTACATATCTACCTCAAATACCTTATTATTATCTATCCTGATGCCTAGTCACTTTACCCTGCCTTTATGTACATATCTACCTCAAATACCTTATTATTATCTATCCTGATGCCTAGTCACTTTACCCTGCCTTTATGTACATATCTACCTCAAATACCTTATTATTATCTATCCTGATGCCTAGTCACTTTACCCTGCCTTCATGCACATATCTACCTCAAATACCTTATTATTATCTATCCTGATGCCTAGTCACTTTACCGTGCCTTCATGTACATATCTACCTCAAATACCTTATTATTATCTATCCTGATGCCTAGTCACTTTACCCTGCCTTCATGTACATATCTACCTCAAATACCTTATTATTATCTATCCTGATGCCTAGTCACTTTACCCTGCCTTCATGTACATATCTACCTCAAATACCTTATTATTATCTATCCTGATGCCTAGTCACTTTACCCTGCCTTCATGCACATATCTACCTCAAATACCTTATTATTATCTATCCTGATGCCTAGTCACTTTACCCTGCCTTCATGCACATATCTACCTCAAATACCTTATTATTATCTATCCTGATGCCTAGTCACTTTACCCTGCCTTCATGTACATATCTACCTCAAATACCTTATTATTATCTATCCTGATGCCTAGTCACTTTACCCTGCCTTCATGTACATATCTACCTCAAATACCTTAATTATCTATCCTGATGACTAGTCACTTTACCCTGCCTCCATGTACATATCTACCTCAAATACCTTATTATTATCTATCCTGATGCCTAGTCACTTTACCCTGCCTTCATGTACATATCTACCTCAAATACCTTATTATTATCTATCCTGATGACTAGTCACTTTACCCTGCCTTCATGTACATATCTACCTCAAATACCTTATTATTATCTATCCTGATGCCTAGTCACTTTACCCTGCCTTCATGTACATATCTACCTCAAATACCTTATTATTATCTATCCTGATGCCTAGTCACTTTACCCTGCCTTTATGTACATATCTACCTCAAATACCTTATTATTATCTATCCTGATGCCTAGTCACTTTACCCTGCCTTTATGTACATATCTACCTCAAATACCTTATTATTATCTATCCTGATGCCTAGTCACTTTACCCTGCCTTTATGTACATATCTACCTCAAATACCTTATTATTATCTATCCTGATGCCTAGTCACTTTACCGTGCCTTCATGTACATATTTACCTCAAATACCTTATTATTATCTATCCTGATGCCTAGTCACTTTACCCTGCCTTCATGTACATATCTACCTCAAATACCTTATTATTATCTATCCTGATGCCTAGTCACTTTACCCTGCCTTCATGTACATATCTACCTCAAATACCTTATTATTATCTATCCTGATGCCTAGTCACTTTACCCTGCCTTCATGCACATATCTACCTCAAGTACCTTATTATTATCTATCCTGATGCCTAGTCACTTTACCCTGCCTTCATGCACATACAGTATCTTCCTCAAATGCCCCAAACCGCTGCACATTGATCTGGTACTCCCTGTATATAGGTCCACATTGATCTGGTACTGGTACTTCCTGTATATAGCGCCACATTGATCTGGTACTGGTACTTCCTGTATATAGCTCCACATTGATCTGGTACTGGTACTCCCTGTATATAGGTCCACATTGATCTGGGACTGGTACTCCCTGTATATAGGTCCACATTGATCTGGTACTGGTACTCCCTGTATATAGGTCCACATTGATCTGGTACTGGTACTTCCTGTATATAGCTCCACATTGATCTGGTACTGGTACTTCCTGTATATAGCTCCACATTGATCTGGTACTGGTACTCCCTGTATATAGGTCCACATTGATCTGGTACTGGTACTCCCTGTATATAGGTCCACATTGATCTGGTACTGGTACTCCCTGTATATAGGTCCACATTGATCTGGTACTGGTATTCCCTGTATATAGGTCCACATTGATCTGGTACTGGTACTCCCTGTATATAGGTCCACATTGATCTGGTACTGGTACTTCCTGTATATAGGTCCACATTGATCTGGTACTGGTACTCCCTGTATATAGCTCCATATTGATCTGGTACTGGTACTCCCTGTATATAGCTCCACATTGATCTGGTACTGGTACTCCCTGTATATAGCTCCACATTGATCTGGTACTGGTACTCCCTGTATATAGGTCCACATTGATCTGGTACTGGTACTCCCTGTATATAGGTCCACATTGATCTGGTACTGGTACTCCCTGTATATAGGTCCACATTGATATGGTACTGGTACTTCCTGTATATAGCTCCACATTGATCTGGTACTGGTACTCCCTGTATATAGGTCCACATTGATCTGGTACTGGTACTTCCTGTATATAGGTCCACATTGATCTGGTACTGGTACTTCCTGTATATACTGTAGCTTGTGTATGATATTTTATTTATTGTGTTACAATTGTATTATTGTTTTTAAACTCTGCATTGCTGGGAAGGGCTAATGAGCAAGCAAGTCTACACTTGTATTCGGCGCACGTGACAACTACAATTTTATTTTATTATTTTATTTAAAACTACAAACAAATGTGGCAAAGAAATTAACTTTATGTCCTGAATACAAAGCATTATATTTGGGGCATATCCAACACAACACATACAGTGCCTTGCAAAAGTATTCATCCCCCTTGGTGTTTTTCCTATTTTGTTGCATTACAACCTGTAATTTCAATGGATATTTATTTGGATTTCATTTAATGGATATACACAAAATAGTCCAAATTGGTGAAGTGAAATGAAAGAAGTTACTAAAACATAAATAACGGAAAAGTGGTGCGTGCATATGTATTCACCCCTTTGATATGAAGCCCCTAAATTAGATCTGGTGCAACCAATTGACCTTCAGAAGTCCCATAATTAGTTAAATAAAGTCCACCTGTGTGCAATCTAAGTGTCACATGATCTGTCACATGATCTCAGTATATATACACCTGTTCTGAAAGGCCCCAGAGTCTGCAACACCACTAAGCAAGGGGCACCACCAAGCAAGCGGCACCATGAAGACCAAGGAGCTCTCCAAAACAGGTCATGGACAAAGTTGTGTAGAAGTACAGATCAGGGTTGGGTTATAAAAAAATATCAGAAACTTTGAACATCCCACAGAGCACCATTAAATCCATTATAAAAAAATTGAAAGAATACGGCACCACAACAAACCTGCCAAGAGAGGGCCGCCCACCAAAACTCACGGACCAGGCAAGGAGGGCATTAATCAGAGAGGCAACAAAGAGACCAAAGATAACCCAGAAGGAGCTGCAAAGCTCCACAGCGGAGATTGGAGTATCTGTCCATAGGACCACTTTAAGCCGTACACTCCACAGAGCTGGGCTTTACGGAAGAGTGGCCAGAAAAAAGCCATTGTTTAAAGAAAAAAAGAAGCAAACATGTTTGGTGTTCGCCAAAAGGCATGTGGGAGACTCCCCAAACATATGGAAGAAGGTACTCTGCTCAGATGACACTAAAATTGAGCTTTTTGGCAATCAAGGAAAACGTTATGTCTGGCACAAACCCAACACCTCTCATCACCCATAGAACACCATCCCCACAGTGAAGCATGGTGGTGGCAGCATCATGCTGTGGGGATGTTTTTCACCGGCAGGGACTGGGAAACTGGTCAGAATTGAAGTAATGATGGATGGCGCTAAATACAGGGAAATTCTTGAGGGAAACCTGTTTCAGTCTTCCAGAGATTTAAGACTGGGACAGAGGTTCACCTTCCAGCAGGACAATGACCCTAAGCATACTGCTAAAGCAACACTCGAGTTGTTTAAGGGGAAACGTTTAAAAGTCTTGGAATGGCCTAGTCAAAGCCCAGACCTCAATCCAATTGACAATCTGTGGTATGACTTAAAGATTGCTGTACACCAGCGGAACCCATCCAACTTGAAGGAGCTGGAGCAGTTTTGCCTTGAAGAATGGGCAAAAATCCCAGTGGCTAGATGTGCCAAGCTTATAGAGACATACCCCAAGAGACTTGCAGCTGTAATTGCTGCAAAAGGTGGCTCTACAAAGTATTGACTTTGGGGTGGGGTGAATAGTTATGCACGCTCAAGTTTTCTGTTTTTGCATCTTCAAAGTGGTAGGCATGTTGTGTAAATCAAATGATACAAACCCCCCCCCAAAATCCATTTTAATTCCAGTTGTAAGGCAACAAAATAGGACAAATGCCAGGGGGGGGGGTGGGGGGGGGGGGTGAATACTGTCGCAAGCCTCTGTAACTGAGCACCACTCTTCATATTTTCAAGCATGGTGGTGACTGCATCATTCTCTTGCACATCTAGCATTCCAGTGTTAATACTAATTGTAATTCTTTTGCACTATAGCCTATTTATTGCCTTACCTCCATAACTTGCTACATTTGCACACACTGTATATATATTTTCTGTTGTATTTTTTGACTTTATGTTTTTTTTTACCCCATATGTAACTCTGTGTTGTTGTTTTTATCGCACTGCTTTGCTTTATCTTGGCCAGGTCGCAGTTGTAAATGATAACTTGTTCTCAACTGGCTTACCTGGTTAAATAAAGGTTAAATAAAATAAATAAATAAAATAATCATGATGTTTAAGATCAAAATAAATGGAATAGAGCTAAGCACAGGCAACATCCTAGAGGAAAACCTGGTTCAGTCTGCTTTTCAACAGACACTGGGAGACAAATTCACTTTTCAGCAGGACAATAACCTAAAACACAAGGCCAAATCTACACTGGAGTTGCTTACCAATAAGACATTGAATGGTCCTGAGTGGCCGAGTTACAGTTTTGACTTAAATCGGCTTGAGAATCTATGGCAAGACTTGAAAATGTCTGTCAAGCAATGATCAAAAACCAACTTGACAGACATTGAAGAATTTTTAAAAAGAATAATGTGCAGATATTGTACAATCCAGGTGTGTAAAGCTCTTAGAGACTTACCCAGAAAGACTCACAGTTTTAATCGCTGCCAAAAGGGATTTCTAATATGTATTGACTCAGGGTTGTGATCACTAATGTAAATTGTATTTCTGTATTTCATTTTCAATAAATTTGAAACAATTCTAAAAACACGTTTTCATTATGGGGTATTGTGTGTGGATGGGTGAGAAAAAAATATATTTAATCAATTTTGTATTCAGGCTGTAACACAACAAAATGTGGAGTAAGTCAAGGGTTATGAATACTTTCTGAAGGCACTGTACTATTGGGGGGAAATCTAATAAATGTTCTGTTTGCTAACTTAGGTAGCTAGCTAGATAGCTAGCAATGTTAGCTAAACAACTACAGGTAGCCATATATATGACTTAAAAATAGAAGAGGTTTTACAATAAGAGATCTATTGTATCTCGATTGTAAAACCTCTTCTCTTTTTAGTCATAGATATGGCTACTAAACAGCAAGCTATTAACGTTACAACCAGCCACCTAAAGCTTAAGTTTACCAGCAAATGTTAGCACATGACTGGAGTTGGCTAGCTAGTTAGTGCCAAGCCTCACGTTTGTAACTGGTTAGCAAACGTGTAACATCAGCAACTATAAATCATTTTACTAGCTAGCAATGTAACACTGAACTGTACTACACTGTTCATACTGTATTTTGTATCAATTGTATACTTTCTGATGTATCAAATACTTATGTCATGCAATAAAATGCAAATTAATTACTTAAAAATCATACAATGTGATTTTCTGGACTTTTGTTTTAGATTCCGTCTCTCACAGTTGAAGTGTACCTATGATAAATATTACAGACCTCTACATGCTTTGTAAGTAGGAAAACCTGCAAAATCGGCAGTGTATCAAATACTTGTTCTCCCCACTGTATATACATATATACACACATACAGTGGAGAAAAAAAGTATTTAGTCAGCCACAAATTGTGCAAGTTCTCCCACTTAAAAAGATGAGAGAGGCCTGTAATTTTCATCATAGGTACACATCAACTATGACAAGACAAAATGAAAATCCAGAAAATCACATTGTAGGATTTCTAATGAATTTATTTGCACATTATGGTGGAAAATAAGTATTTGGTCAATAACAAAAGTTTCTCAATACTTTCTTATATACCCTTTGATGGCAATGACACAGGTCAAACGTTTTCTGTAAGTCTTCACAAGGTTTTCACACACTGTTGCTGGTATTTTGGCCCATTCCTCCATGCAGATCTCCTCTAGAGCAGTGATGTTTTGGGGCTGTCGCTGGGCAACACAGACTTTCAACTCCCTCCAAAGATTTTCTATGGGGTTGAGATCTGGAGACTGGCTAGGCCACTCCAGGACCTTGAAATGCTTCTTACGAAGCCACTCCTTCGTTGCCCGGGCGGTGTGTTTGGGATCATTGTCATGCTGAAAGACCCAGCCACG
Source organism: Coregonus lavaretus (assembly GCF_964263955.1). NCBI lineage: Eukaryota > Metazoa > Chordata > Actinopteri > Salmoniformes > Salmonidae > Coregonus > Coregonus lavaretus. The sequence goes on from NW_028166641.1 coordinate 242,908, forward strand.
TTTCATCTTCAATGCCCTTGCTGATGGAAGGAGGTTTTCACTCAGAATCTCATGATACATGGCCCCATTCATTCTTTCTTTTACACGGATCAGTCGTCCTGGTCCCTTTGCAGAAAAACAGCCCCAAAGCATGATGTTTCCACCCCCATGCTTCACAATAGGTATGGTGTTCTTTGGATGCATCTCAGCATTCTTTGTCCTCCAAACACGACGAGTTGAGTTTTTACCAAAAAGTTATATTTTGGTTTCATCTGACCATATGACATTCTCCCAATCCTCTTCTGGATCATCCAAATGCACTCTAGCAAACTTCAGACGGGCCTGGACATGTACTGCCTTAAGCAGGACGACACGTCTGGCACTGCAGGATTTGAGTCCCTGGCGGCGTAGTGTGTTACTGATGGTAGGCTTTGTTACTTTGGTCCCAGCTCTCTGCAGGTCATTCACTAGGTCCCCCCGTGTGGTTCTGGGATTTTTGCTCACCATTCTTGTGATCATTTTGACCCCACGGGGTGAGATCTTGCGTGGAGCCCCAGATCGAGGGAGATTATCAGTGGTCTTGTATGTCTTCCATTTCCTAATAATTGCTCCCACAGTTGATTTCTTCAAACCAAGCTGCTTACCTATTGCAGATTCAGTCTTCCCAGCCTGGTGCAGGTCTACAATTTTGTTTCTGGTGTCCTTTGACAGCTCTTTGGTCTTGGCCATAGTGGAGTTTGGAGTGTGACTGTTTGAGGTTGTGGACAGGTGTCTTTTATACTGATAACAAGTTCAAACCGATGCCATTAATACAGGTAATGAGTGGAGGACAGAGGAGCCTCTTAAATAAGAAGTTACAGGTCTGTGAGAGCCAGAAATCTTGCTTGTTTGTAGGTGACCAAATACTTATTTTCCACCATAATTTGCAAATAAATTCATTAAAAATCTTACAATTTGTTTTTCTGGATTTTTTTTTCTCAATTTGTCATAGTTGACGTGTACCTATGATGAAAATTACAGGCCTCTCTCATCTTTTTAAGTGGGAGAACTTGCACAATTGGTGGCTGACTAAATACTATTTTTCCCCACTGTACATACATACACATATACATACATACATACATACATACATACATACATACATACATACATACATACATACATACACACATACATATCCTTTAAAAAAATATATAGAGAGAGCTCTTCTTTGTCGACACCCATTCAGCATCATTCACACCCTCTTAAGCCCCACCCATCTCCTTAAGGATTTACATGTGAGGCCATGTGGTAATCACACGCTATATCAAATAAAATGTAAGTTTATTTGTCACATGCACAGGATACAGAAGGTCTAAACGGTACAGTGATAGTACTTGCATAGTAACAATATCAAAAACAGATTACGTTTACCCGACACACTTGTCTAAATTGATGGGTCACGTGAAGGAAATGTTATAACCAACCCCCAGCCACATCTAGCTAAGTGGATGGGTCACTATTGTCTAGACATGGACACATGTTCATGAAATACAATCGATGGCCGTAATCACCCCCCCAGACACACCTGGCCCGTAATCACCCCCCCAGACACACCTGGCTAATTAGATGGGTCATGTAATAATCCGCCCGAAGTGGAGTCTTTTGTTTAGACATGTAGCTAGCTAGGTAGCTAGCTAAACAATGAACCGGCATAACCACAACTCATACAACTACCAATACAAACATTGTCATAGCTGTAGTATGAATCTGCAGGTAGCTAAAGCTGACAAACTAGGTTCAATGTTAGCTAGCTAACATTAGGCTATAACTAGCAATGCAATATTACTACACAGATCATACACGTAACGTTAGCTAGCGAGCCTGCAAGCTAACGTTTACTAGCTAACTAACAGTATGCTTTAACTTGCAATAAAAACGGCTTTCTGACAAAATTATAAACTTATATCTGGAAAATGTAGCTAGACTCTTACCCGTTTACATGGATGAATGCTTCACGGCAGACTGTAACCATTTAACTCCATTTTGTTTGTAGCTACATCTTGTTTGGCCAGCTTTGTGTCAAGTCACTCCAGTTCACACTGACCGTGGCGTGTGCAGAAAGTAGCCCATCATTTTTTCCTACTGATCTGTCGATAGCGCCTGCTAAATTTAGGGCGTCAATGTTGTTGAGAAAAGTAGCAAAACCTTTGCAGTTCTCGATGGTTAACATTATATATTTAAAAAATGGCTCGGTAGAAAGGACTGTTAACACATACTGAACAGCTCATGTTATAGACAGAAGCGTGCTACATGGCAGACCAATCCGAACTCATCTCCCGGCATGTCCAGCCCATCCATTATCTCAGCCAATCATGGCTAGCAGAAAGGTTCCTGTCTTTTTCCATGGCTAAACCAACTGAGCTCGTAATTTAACAATTGTATTCATATTTATGGATGAAATACAAGTTTGTTAATAAGGCACTTGAAAGTTCACATGTTCCAGAAGGCATTTCTGCCAAAAAATGCATTTTGATAAAAATAAATGTTTGCTGCTCCTGTGAAGTTGTGATGTGAAACGAGTCACAAATATCTTCTGTAAATCCATAAAGGCAGACAAAGTTTGAAGATTGATAGAAAAGATCCACATTTATTTTATGGTGGTTTTACATGTTCTTATGTTGAGCCACACTGTCCTTTATCTGGCTTCGGTATCCGGCTTTGGTGTTTGGCTTCGGTGTTTGGCTTTGGTGTTTGGCTTCGGTGTTTGGCTTCGGTATCCGGCTTCAGTGTTTGGCTTCAGTGTTTGGCTTCGGTGTTTGGCTTCGGTGTTTGGCTTTGGTGTTTGGCTTCGTTATCCGGCTTTGGTGTTTGGCTTCGGTGTTTGGCTTCGGTGTTTGGCTTCAGTGTTTGGCTTCGGTGTTTGGCTTCAGTGTTTGGCTTCGGTGTTTGGCTTCAGTGTTTGGCTTCGGTGTTTGGCTTCAGTGTTTGGCTTCGGTGTTTGGCTTCAGTGTTTGGCTTCGGTGTTTGGCTTCAGTGTTTGGCTTCGGTGTTTGGCTTCAGTGTTTGGCTTCGGTGTTTGGCTTCAGTGTTTGGCTTCGGTGTTTGGCTTCAGTGTTTGGCTTCGGTGTTTGGCTTCAGTGTTTGGCTTCGGTGTTTGGCTTCGGTGTTTGGCTTCAGTGTTTGGCTTCGGTGTTTGGCTTCAGTGTTTGGCTTCGGTGTTTGGCTTCAGTGTTTGGCTTCGGTGTTTGGCTTCGGTGTTTGGCTTCAGTGTTTGGCTTTGGTGTTTGGCTTCAGTGTTTGGCTTCGGTGTTTGGCTTCGGTGTTTGGCTTCAGTGTTTGGCTTCGGTGTTTGGCTTCAGTGTTTGGCTTCGGTGTTTGGCTTCGGTGTTTGGCTTCAGTGTTTGGCTTCGTTATCCGGCTTTGGTGTTTGGCTTCGGTGTTTGGCTTCGGTGTTTGGCATGGTGGGCTGTGGAAGCTGAGACTCTTTGTGACGAATGGTCTTGTCCTGTCTGTGGTGTATGGCCAGCTGGATAAGACTCTGCCGGAGGTGGTGAGTGCAAGGTCTGTAGACCTTCTTAACCACCGACTGTTTGGACCTCTTGCAGAAGATTTTGCTGGTACTGCACGTCTCAAATCAAATCAAAATGTTATTTGTCACACTAAAATGTAAATGCAAGACTGAGACTGAGGCAATGACTGTTCTCCCACATCCATAACATGTAACATGTACCCATGTACATCAGTTGTCTGAATAACACTAGCATACATACCAAACACTCCCTGTAGATAACTAATATTATCGTGTACAGTAAGTAGTGTCAGTATCCCTCAACAACAGAAGTAGTTAGGGGGAATATCAGCACCAGTCCAAAGCCTCTTAGTGCCCTAAGGAGAATAGTGTTCCAGTGTGTAATACAGAGAACAGAACAGCATTTATGAAGCAGACACACAGGTACTAAAACACTTCACACCTCTAATCTAAATCAGGCATGAGGTGTGATGCTAAAATGGACAACAACACCGTAAAGCATTCCTCCTCAATGCACATTGAGTAGGCAGCAATACATAGATGGCCATAGACCTGAAAAAGTTCACCTGTCGTTTTCACAGACAAAGAGGAAAAATGGAGGAGTTTAAGTGCTTCTACAGGAGAGAGAAAAACCCTGTCACAGAGAGGAGAATTATACACCATGACGAAAGCAATTTTTATGGCCCCATGGAAATGACAGTTTGTGCGGTGGTGAGAATTAAAGTTACCAGAACTCTGCAAATTTCTCCTGTTTTCAGCTTCCCTCTCTTCCCAAAC